>NW_027278484.1:0-192192 GCF_030028105.1 Mobula birostris
GCCTCAAGCACGAAGACTCCGGCCTCCTGCCTAGCCTCAAGCCCGAAGACGCCAGCCTCCTGCCTAGCCTCAAGCCCAAAGACTCCAGCCTCCCTGCCTGGGCTTAAGCCCGAAGACTCCAGCCTCCTGCCTAGACTCAAGACCGAAGACTGCAGCCTCCTGCCTAGCCTCCATCCTGAAGTCTCCAGACTCCTGCCTAGCCTCAAGCCTGAAGACTCCAGACTCCTGCCAAGCCTCAGGCCCGTACACTCCAGCCTCCTCCCTTGCCTCAAGCCTGAAGACTCCAGCCTCCTGCCTAGCCTTAAGCCCGAGACTCCAGCCTCCTGCCAAGCCTCAAGCCCGAAGACTCCAGCATCCTGCCTAGCCTCAAGAATCCAGCCTCCTTCCTAGCCACAAGCCCGAAGACTCCAGACTCCTGCCTAGCCTAAAGCCTGAAGAGTTCAGCCTCCTGCCTAGCCTCAAGCCCGAAGACTCCAGCCTCGTGCCTAGCCTCAAGCCCGAAGAATCCGGCATCCTGCCTAGTCTCAAGCCCGAAGTCTCCAGCCTCCTGCCAAGCCTCAAGCCCGAAGACTCCAACTCCTGCCTAGCCTCAAGCCCGAAGACTCCAGCCTCCTGCCAATCCGCAAGCCTGAAGACTCCAGCTTCCAGCCAAGCCTCAAGCCCGAAGACTCTAGCCTCCTGCCAAGCCTCAAGCCCGAAGACTACAGCCTCCTGCCTAGCCTCAAGCCTGAAGACTCCAGACTCCTGCCAAGCCTCAGGCCCGAACACTCCAGCCTCCTCCCTAGCCTCAAGCCTAAAGACTCCAGCCTCCTGCCTAGCCTCAAGGCCGAAGATTCCAGCCCCCTGCCAAGCCTCAAGCCTGAAGACTCCAGCTTCCTGCCAAGCCTCAAGCCAGAAGACTCCAGCCTCCTGACAACCCTCAAGCCCGAAGACTATAGCCTTCTGCCTAGCCTCAAGCCCGAAGACTCCAGCCTCCTGCCTAACCTCAAGCCCGACGACTCCAGCCTCCTGACAAGCCTCAAGCCGAAGACGCCAGCCTCCTGCCAAGCCTCAAGCCCGAAGACTCCAACCTGCTGCCTAGCCTCAAGACTCCAGCCTCCTGCCTAGCCCCAAAGCCCGAAGACTCCAGCCTCCTGCCTAGCCTCAAGCCCGAAGGCTCCAGCCTCCTGCCTAGCCTCAAGCCCGAAGACTCCAGCAATCCTGCCAAGCCTCAAGAGTGAAGACTCCCAGCATCCTGCCTAGCCTCAAGACCGAAGACTCTAGCCTCCTGCCAAGCCTTAAGCCTGAAGACTCCAGACTCCTGGCAAGCCTCAGGCCCGAACACTCCAGCCTCCTCCCTAGCCTCAAGCCTAAAGACTCCAGCTCCTGCCTAGCCTCAAGCTCAAAGACTCCAGCCTCCTGCCAAGCCTCAAGCCCGAAGACTCCAGCCTCCTGCCAAGCCTCAAGCCCGAAGACTCCAGCCTCCTGCCTAGCCTCAAGCCGGAAGACTCGAAGACTCCAGCCTCCTGCCAAGCCTCAAGCCCGAAGACTCCAACCTCCTGCCTAGCCTCAAGCCGGAAGACTCAGGCCTCCCGCCTAGTCTCAAGCCTGAAGACTCGAGCCTCCTGCCTAGCCTCAAGCCTGAAGACTCCAGCCTCCTGCCTAGCCTCAAGCCCGAAGACTCCAGCCTCCTGCCTAGCCTCAAGCTTGAAGAGTCCAGCCTCCTGCCTAGCCTCAAGCACGAAGACTCCGGCCTCCTGCCTAGCCTCAAGCCCGACGACGCCAGCCTCCTGCCTAGCCTCAAGCCCAAAGACTCCAGCCTCCTGCCTGGGCTTAAGCCCGAAGACTCCAGCCTCCTGCCTAGACTCAAGACCGAAGACTGCAGCCTCCTGCCTAGCCTCCATCCTGAAGTCTCCAGACTCCTGCCTAGCCTCAAGCCTGAAGACTCCAGACTCCTGCCAAGCCTCAGGCCCCGAACACTCCAGCCTCCTCCCTTTCCTCAAAGCCTGAAGACTCCAGCCTCCTGCCTAGCCTTAAGCCCGAAGACTCCAGCCTCCTGCCAAGCCTCAAGCCTGAAGACTCCAGCATCCTGCCTAGCCTCAAGAATCCAGCCTCCTTCCTAGCCACAAGCTCGAAGGCTCCCAGCCTCCTGTCCAGCCTAAAGCCTGAAGAGTCCAGCCTCCTGCCTAGCCTCAAGCCGAAGACTCCAGCCTCGTGCCTAGCCTCAAGCCCGAAGAATCCGGCATCCTGCCTAGTCTCAAGCCCGAAGTCTCCAGCCTCCTGCCTAGCCCTCAAGCCCGAAGACTCCAACTCCTGCCTAGCCTCAAGCCGAAGACTCCAGCCTCCTGCCAAGCCGCAAGCCTGAAGACTCCAGCTTCCAGCCAAGCCTCAAGCCCGAAGACTCTAGCCTCCTGCCAAGCCTCAAGCCCGAAGACTACAGCCTCCTGCCTAGCCTCAAGCCTGAAGACTCCAGACTCCTGCCAAACCTCAGGCCGAACACTCCAGCCTCCTCCCTAGCCTCAAGCCTAAAGACTCCAGCCTCCTGCCAAGCCTCAAGCCCGAAGACTCCAGCCTCCTGCCTAGCCTCAAGCCGGAAGACTCGAAGACTCCAGCCTCCTGCCAAGCCTCAAGCCCGAAGACTCCAGCCTCCTGCCTAGCCTCAAGCCGGAAGACTCAGGCCTCCCGCCTAGTCTCAAGCCTGAAGACTCGAGCCTCCTGCCTAGCCTCAAGCCTGAAGACTCCAGCCTCCTGCCTAGCCTCAAGCCCGAAGACTCCAGCCTCCTGCCTAGCCTCAAGCTTGAAGAGTCCAGCCTCCTGCCTAGCCTCAAGCACGAAGACTCCGGCCTCCTGCCTAGCCTCAAGCCCGAAGACGCCAGCCTCCTGCCTAGCCTCAAGCCCAAAGACTCCAGCCTCCTGCCTGGGCTTAAGCCCGAAGACTCCAGCCTCCTGCCTAGACTCAAGACCGAAGACTGCAGCCTCCTGCCTAGCCTCCATCCTGAAGTCTCCAGACTCCTGCCTAGCCTCAAGCCTGAAGACTCCAGACTCCTGCCAAGCCTCAGGCCCGTACACTCCAGCCTCCTCCCTTGCCTCAAGCCTGAAGACTCCAGCCTCCTGCCTAGCCTTAAGCCCGAAGACTCCAGCCTCCTGCCAAGCCTCAAGCCCGAAGACTCCAGCATCCTGCCTAGCCTCAAGAATCCAGCCTCCTTCCTAGCCACAAGCCCGAAGACTCCAGACTCCTGCCTAGCCTAAAGCCTGAAGAGTTCAGCCTCCTGCCTAGCCTCAAGCCCCGAAGACTCCAGCCTCGTGCCTAGCCTCAAGCCCGAAGATCCGGCATCCTGCCTAGTCTCAAGCCCCGAAGTCTCCAGCCTCCTGCCAAGCCTCAAGCCCGAAGACTCCAACTCCTGCCTAGCCTCAAGCCCGAAGACTCCAGCCTCCTGCCAATCCGCAAGCTGAAGACTCCAGCTTCCAGCCAAGCCTCAAGCCGAAGACTCTAGCCTCCTGCCAAGCTCAAGCCCGAAGACTACAGCCTCCTGCCTAGCCTCAAGCCTGAAGACTCCAGACTCCTGCCAAGCCTCAGGCCCGAACACTCCAGCCTCCTCCCTAGCCTCAAGCCTAAAGACTCCAGCCTCCTGCCTAGCCTCAAGGCCGAAGATTCCAGCCCCCTGCCAAGCCTCAAGCCTGAAGACTCCAGCTTCCTGCCAAGCCTCAAGCCAGAAGACTCCAGCCTCCTGACAACCCTCAAGCCCGAAGACTATAGCCTTCTGCTAGCCTCAAGCCCGAAGACTCCAGCCTCCTGCCTAACCTCAAGCCCGACGACTCCAGCCCCTCCTGACAAGCCTCAAGCCCGAAGACGCCAGCCTCCTGCCAAGCCTCAAGCCCGAAGACTCCAACCTGCTGCCTAGCCTCAAGACTCCAGCCTCCTGCCTAGCCCCAAAGCCCGAAGACTCAGCCTCCCTGCCTAGCCTCAAGCCGAAGGCTCCAGCCTCCTGCCTAGCCTCAAGCCCGAAGACTCCAGCATCCTGCCAAGCCTCAAGAGTGAAGACTCCAGCATCCTGCCTAGCTCAAGACCGAAGACTCCTAGCCTCCTGCCAAGCCTTAAGCCTGAAGACTCCAGACTCCTGGCAAGCCTCAGGCCCGAACACTCCAGCCTCCTCCCTAGCCTCAAGCCTAAAGACTCCAGCCTCCTGCCTAGCCTCAAGCTCAAAGACTCCAGCCTCATGCCAAGCCTCAAGCCCGAAGACTCCAGCCTCCTGCCAAGCCTCAAGCCCGAAGACTCCAGCCTCCTGCCTAGCCTCAAGCCGGAAGACTCGAAGACTCCAGCCTCCTGCCAAGCCTCAAGCCCGAAGACTCCAGCCTCCTGCCTAGCCTCAAGCCGGAAGACTCAGGCCTCCCGCCTAGTCTCAAGCCTGAAGACTCGAGCCTCCTGCCTAGCCTCAAGCCTGAAGACTCCAGCCTCCTGCCTAGCCTCAAGCCCGAAGACTCCAGCCTCCTGCCTAGCCTCAAGCTTGAAGAGTCCAGCCTCCTGCCTAGCCTCAAGCACGAAGACTCCGGCCTCCTGCCTAGCCTCAAGCCCGAAGACGCAAGCCTCCTGCCTAGCCTCAAGCCCAAAGACTCCAGCCTCCTGCCTGGGCTTAAGCCCGAAGACTCCAGCCTCCTGCCTAGACTCAAGACCGAAGACTGCAGCCTCCTGCCTAGCCTCCATCCTGAAGTCTCCAGACTCCTGCCTAGCCTCAAGCCTGAAGACTCCAGACTCCTGCCAAGCCTCAGGCCCGAACACTCCAGCCTCCTCCCTTTCCTCAAGCCTGAAGACTCAGCCTCCTGCCTAGCCCTTAAGCCCGAAGACTCCAGCCTCCTGCCAAGCCCTCAAGCCTGAAGACTCCAGCATCCTGCCTAGCCTCAGAATCCAGCCTCCTTCCTAGCCACAAGCTCGAAGGCTCCAGCCTCCTGTCCAGCCTAAAGCCTGAAGAGTCCAGCCTCCTGCCTAGCCTCAAGCCCGAAGACTCCAGCCTCGTGCCTAGCCTCAAGCCCGAAGAATCCGGCATCCTGCCTAGTCTCAAGCCCGAAGTCTCCAGCCTCCTGCCTAGCCTCAAGCCCCGAAGACTCCAACTCCTGCCTAGCTCAAGCCCGAAGACTCCAGCCTCCTGCCAAGCCGCAAGCCTGAAGACTCCAGCTTCCAGCCAAGCCTCAAGCCCGAAGACTCTAGCCTCCTGCCAAGCCTCAAGCCCGAAGACTACAGCCTCCTGCCTAGCCTCAAGCCTGAAGACTACTCCAGACTCCTGCCAAGCCTCAGGCCCGAACACTCCAGCCTCCTCCCTAGCCTCAAGCCTAAAGACTCCAGCCTCCTGCCTAGCCTCAAGGCCGAAGTTTCCAGCCCCCTGCCAAGCCTCAAGCCTGAAGACTCCAGCTTCCTGCCAAGCCTCAAGCCAGAAGACTCCAGCCTGCTGACAACCCTCAAGCCCGAAGACTATAGCCTTCTGCCTAGCCTAAAGCCCGAAGACTCCAGCCTCCTGCCTAACCTCAAGCCCGACGACTCCAGCCTCCTGACAAGCCTCAAGCCCGAAGACTCCAGCATCCTGCTAAGCTTCAAGAGTGAAGACTCCAGCATCCTGCCTAGCCTCAAGACCGAAGACTCCAGCCTCCTGCCAAGCCTTAAGCCTGAAGACTCCAGACTCCTGCCAAGCCTCAGGCCTGAACACTCCAGCCTCCTCCCTAGCCTCAAGCCTAAAGACTCCAGCCTCCTGCCTAGCCTCAAGGCCGAAGATTCCAGCCCCCTGCCAAGCCTCAAGCCTGAAGACTCCAGCTTCCTGCCAAGCCTCAAGCCTGAAGACTCCAGCCTCCTGCCTCGCCTCAACCCTGAAGACTCCAGCCTTCTGCCTAGCCTCAAGCCTGAAGACTCCAGCCTCCTGCCTAGCCTCAAACCAGAAGACTCCAGACTCCTGCCTAGCCTCAAGCCTGAAGACTCCAGCCTCCTGTCCAGCCTAAAGCCTGAAGACTCCAGACTCCTTCCTAGCCTCAAGCCTGAAGACTCCAGCCTCCTGCCTCGCCTCAACCCTGAAGACTCCAGCCTTCTGCCTAGCCTCAAGCCCGAAGACTCGGGCCTCCTGCCTAGCCTCAAGCCGGAAAACTCCAGCCTCCTGCCAAGCCTTAAAACCGAAGACTCCAGCCTCCTGCCAATCCTCAAGACCGAAGAATCCAGCCTCTTTCCAAGCCTCAAGCCTGAAGACTCCAGCCTCCTGCTTACCTCAAGCCTGACGACTCCAGCCTCCTGCCTAGCCTCAAGATCAAAGACTCCAGCATCCTGCCAAGCCTTAAGCCTGAAGACTCCAGCCTCCTGCCTAGCCTCAAGCCGGAAGACTCGAAGACTCCAGCCTCCTGCCAAGCCTCAAACCCGAAGACTCCAGCCTCCTGCCTAGCCTCAAGCCGGAAGACTCAGGCCTCCCGCCTAGTCTCAAGCCTGAAGACTCGAGCCTCCTGCCTAGCCTGAAGCCTGAAGACTCCAGCCTCCTGCCTAGCCTCAAGCCCGAAGACTCCAGCCTCCTGCCTAGCTTCAAGCTTGAAGAGTCCAGCCTCCTGCCTAGCCACAAGCACGAAGAATCCGGCCTCCTGCCTAGCCTCAAGCCCGAAGACGCCAGCCTCCTGCCTAGCCTCAAGCCCAAAGACTCCAGCCTCCTGCCTAGGCTTAAGCCCGAAGACTCCAGCCTCCGGCCTAGCCTCAAGACTGAAGACTGCAGCCTCCTGCCTAGCCTCCATACTGAAGACTCCAGCCTCGTGCCTAGCCTCAAGCCCGAAGAATCCGGCATCCTGCCTAGTCTCAAGCCCGAAGTCTCCAGCCTCCTGCCAAGCCTCAAGCCCGAAGACTCCAACTCCTGCCTAGCCTCAAGCCCGAAGACTCCAGCCTCCTGCCAATCCGCAAGCCTGAAGACTCCAGCTTCCAGCCAAGCCTCAAGCCCGAAGACTCTAGCCTCCTGCCAAGCTTCAAGCCCGAAGACTACAGCCTCCTGCCTAGCCTCAAGCCTGAAGACTCCAGACTCCTGCCAAGCCTCAGGCCCGAACACTCCAGCCTCCTCCCTAGCCTCAAGCCTAAAGACTCCAGCCTCCTGCCTAGCCTCAAGGCCGAAGATTCCAGCCCCCTGCCAAGCCTCAAGACTGAAGACTCCAGCTTCCTGCCAAGCCTCAAGCCAGAAGACTCCAGCCTCCTGACAACCCTCAAGCCCGAAGACTATAGCCTTCTGCCTAGCCTCAAGCCCGAAGACTCCAGCCTCCTGCCTAACCTCAAGCCCGACGACTCCAGCCTCCTGACAAGCCTCAAGCCCGAAGACGCCAGCCTCCTGCCAAGCCTCAAGCCCGAAGACTCCAACCTGCTGCCTAGCCTCAAGACTCCAGCCTCCTGCCTAGCCCCAAAGCCCGAAGACTCCAGCCTCCTGCCTAGCCTCAAGCCCGAAGGCTCCAGCCTCCTGCCTAGCCTCAAGCCCGAAGACTCCAGCATCCTGCCAAGCCTCAAGAGTGAAGACTCCAGCATCCTGCCAAGCCTCAAGACCGAAGACTCTAGCCTCCTGCCAAGCCTTAAGCCTGAAGACTCCAGACTCCTGCCAAGCCTCAGGCCCGAACACTCCAGCCTCCTCCCTAGCCTCAAGCCTAAAGACTCCAGCCTCCTGCCTAGCCTCAAGCTCAAAGACTCCAGCCTCCTGCCAAGCCTCAAGCCCGAAGACTCCAGCCTCCTGCCAAGCCTCAAGCCCGAAGACTCCAGCCTCCTGCCTAGCCTCAAGCCGGAAGACTCGAAGACTCCAGCCTCCTGCCAAGCCTCAAGCCCGAAGACTCCAGCCTCCTGCCTAGCCTCAAGCCGGAAGACTCAGGCCTCCCGCCTAGTCTCAAGCCTGAAGACTCGAGCCTCCTGCCTAGCCTCAAGCCTGAAGACTCCATCCTCCTGCCTAGCCTCAAGCCCGAAGACTCCAGCCTCCTGCCTAGCCTCAAGCTTGAAGAGTCCAGCCTCCTGCCTAGCCTCAAGCACGAAGACTCCAACTCCTGCCTAGCCTCAAGCCCGAAGACTCCAGCCTCCTGCCAATCCGCAAGCCTGAAGACTCCAGCTTCCAGCCAAGCCTCAAGCCCGAAGACTCTAGCCTCCTGCCAAGCCTCAAGCCCGAAGACTACAGCCTCCTGCCTAGCCTCAAGCCTGAAGACTCCAGACTCCTGCCAAGCCTCAGGCCCGAACACTCCAGCCTCCTCCCTAGCCTCAAGCCTAAAGACTCCAGCCTCCTGCCTAGCCTCAAGGCCGAAGATTCCAGCCCCCTGCCAAGCCTCAAGCCTGAAGACTCCAGCTTCCTGCCAAGCCTCAAGCCAGAAGACTCCAGCCTCCTGACAACCCTCAAGCCCGAAGACTATAGCCTTCTGCCTAGCCTCAAGCCCGAAGACTCCAGCCTCCTGCCTAACCTCAAGCCCGACGACTCCAGCCTCCTGACAAGCCTCAAGCCCGAAGACGCCAGCCTCCTGCCAAGCCTCAAGCCCGAAGACTCCAACCTGCTGCCTAGCCTCAAGACTCCAGCCTCCTGCCTAGCCCCAAAGCCCGAAGACTCCAGCCTCCTGCCTAGCCTCAAGCCCGAAGGCTCCAGCCTCCTGCCTAGCCTCAAGCCCGAAGACTCCAGCATCCTGCCAAGCCTCAAGAGTGAAGACTCCAGCATCCTGCCTAGCCTCAAGACCGAAGACTCTAGCCTCCTGCCAAGCCTTAAGCCTGAAGACTCCAGACTCCTGGCAAGCCTCAGGCCCGAACACTCCAGCCTCCTCCCTAGCCTCAAGCCTAAAGACTCCAGCCTCCTGCCTAGCCTCAAGCTCAAAGACTCCAGCCTCATGCCAAGCCTCAAGCCCGAAGACTCCAGCCTCCTGCCAAGCCTCAAGCCCGAAGACTCCAGCCTCCTGCCTAGCCTCAAGCCGGAAGACTCGAAGACTCCAGCCTCCTGCCAAGCCTCAAGCCCGAAGACTCCAGCCTCCTGCCTAGCCTCAAGCCGGAAGACTCAGGCCTCCCGCCTAGTCTCAAGCCTGAAGACTCGAGCCTCCTGCCTAGCCTCAAGCCTGAAGACTCCAGCCTCCTGCCTAGCCTCAAGCCCGAAGACTCCAGCCTCCTGCCTAGCCTCAAGCTTGAAGAGTCCAGCCTCCTGCCTAGCCTCAAGCACGAAGACTCCGGCCTCCTGCCTAGCCTCAAGCCCGAAGACGCCAGCCTCCTGCCTAGCCTCAAGCCCAAAGACTCCAGCCTCCTGCCTGGGCTTAAGCCCGAAGACTCCAGCCTCCTGCCTAGACTCAAGACCGAAGACTGCAGCCTCCTGCCTAGCCTCCATCCTGAAGTCTCCAGACTCCTGCCTAGCCTCAAGCCTGAAGACTCCAGACTCCTGCCAAGCCTCAGGCCCGAACACTCCAGCCTCCTCCCTTTCCTCAAGCCTGAAGACTCCAGCCTCCTGCCTAGCCTTAAGCCCGAAGACTCCAGCCTCCTGCCAAGCCTCAAGCCTGAAGACTCCAGCATCCTGCCTAGCCTCAAGAATCCAGCCTCCTTCCTAGCCACAAGCTCGAAGGCTCCAGCCTCCTGTCCAGCCTAAAGCCTGAAGAGTCCAGCCTCCTGCCTAGCCTCAAGCCCGAAGACTCCAGCCTCGTGCCTAGCCTCAAGCCCGAAGAATCCGGCATCCTGCCTAGTCTCAAGCCCGAAGTCTCCAGCCTCCTGCCTAGCCTCAAGCCCGAAGACTCCAACTCCTGCCTAGCCTCAAGCCCGAAGACTCCAGCCTCCTGCCAAGCCGCAAGCCTGAAGACTCCAGCTTCCAGCCAAGCCTCAAGCCCGAAGACTCTAGCCTCCTGCCAAGCCTCA
Organism: Mobula birostris; assembly: GCF_030028105.1. Taxonomy (NCBI): domain Eukaryota; kingdom Metazoa; phylum Chordata; class Chondrichthyes; order Myliobatiformes; family Myliobatidae; genus Mobula; species Mobula birostris. The sequence goes on from NW_027278484.1 coordinate 9,824, forward strand.
AGCCCGAAGACTACAGCCTCCTGCCTAGCCTCAAGCCTGAAGACTCCAGACTCCTGCCAAGCCTCAGGCCCGAACACTCCAGCCTCCTCCCTAGCCTCAAGCCTAAAGACTCCAGCCTCCTGCCTAGCCTCAAGGCCGAAGTTTCCAGCCCCCTGCCAAGCCTCAAGCCTGAAGACTCCAGCTTCCTGCCAAGCCTCAAGCCAGAAGACTCCAGCCTGCTGACAACCCTCAAGCCCGAAGACTATAGCCTTCTGCCTAGCCTAAAGCCCGAAGACTCCAGCCTCCTGCCTAACCTCAAGCCCGACGACTCCAGCCTCCTGACAAGCCTCAAGCCCGAAGACTCCAGCATCCTGCTAAGCTTCAAGAGTGAAGACTCCAGCATCCTGCCTAGCCTCAAGACCGAAGACTCCAGCCTCCTGCCAAGCCTTAAGCCTGAAGACTCCAGACTCCTGCCAAGCCTCAGGCCTGAACACTCCAGCCTCCTCCCTAGCCTCAAGCCTAAAGACTCCAGCCTCCTGCCTAGCCTCAAGGCCGAAGATTCCAGCCCCCTGCCAAGCCTCAAGCCTGAAGACTCCAGCTTCCTGCCAAGCCTCAAGCCTGAAGACTCCAGCCTCCTGCCTCGCCTCAACCCTGAAGACTCCAGCCTTCTGCCTAGCCTCAAGCCTGAAGACTCCAGCCTCCTGCCTAGCCTCAAACCAGAAGACTCCAGACTCCTGCCTAGCCTCAAGCCTGAAGACTCCAGCCTCCTGTCCAGCCTAAAGCCTGAAGACTCCAGACTCCTTCCTAGCCTCAAGCCTGAAGACTCCAGCCTCCTGCCTCGCCTCAACCCTGAAGACTCCAGCCTTCTGCCTAGCCTCAAGCCCGAAGACTCGGGCCTCCTGCCTAGCCTCAAGCCGGAAAACTCCAGCCTCCTGCCAAGCCTTAAAACCGAAGACTCCAGCCTCCTGCCAATCCTCAAGACCGAAGAATCCAGCCTCTTTCCAAGCCTCAAGCCTGAAGACTCCAGCCTCCTGCTTACCTCAAGCCTGACGACTCCAGCCTCCTGCCTAGCCTCAAGATCAAAGACTCCAGCATCCTGCCAAGCCTTAAGCCTGAAGACTCCAGCCTCCTGCCTAGCCTCAAGCCGGAAGACTCGAAGACTCCAGCCTCCTGCCAAGCCTCAAACCCGAAGACTCCAGCCTCCTGCCTAGCCTCAAGCCGGAAGACTCAGGCCTCCCGCCTAGTCTCAAGCCTGAAGACTCGAGCCTCCTGCCTAGCCTGAAGCCTGAAGACTCCAGCCTCCTGCCTAGCCTCAAGCCCGAAGACTCCAGCCTCCTGCCTAGCTTCAAGCTTGAAGAGTCCAGCCTCCTGCCTAGCCACAAGCACGAAGAATCCGGCCTCCTGCCTAGCCTCAAGCCCGAAGACGCCAGCCTCCTGCCTAGCCTCAAGCCCAAAGACTCCAGCCTCCTGCCTAGGCTTAAGCCCGAAGACTCCAGCCTCCGGCCTAGCCTCAAGACTGAAGACTGCAGCCTCCTGCCTAGCCTCCATACTGAAGACTCCAGCCTCGTGCCTAGCCTCAAGCCCGAAGAATCCGGCATCCTGCCTAGTCTCAAGCCCGAAGTCTCCAGCCTCCTGCCAAGCCTCAAGCCCGAAGACTCCAACTCCTGCCTAGCCTCAAGCCCGAAGACTCCAGCCTCCTGCCAATCCGCAAGCCTGAAGACTCCAGCTTCCAGCCAAGCCTCAAGCCCGAAGACTCTAGCCTCCTGCCAAGCTTCAAGCCCGAAGACTACAGCCTCCTGCCTAGCCTCAAGCCTGAAGACTCCAGACTCCTGCCAAGCCTCAGGCCCGAACACTCCAGCCTCCTCCCTAGCCTCAAGCCTAAAGACTCCAGCCTCCTGCCTAGCCTCAAGGCCGAAGATTCCAGCCCCCTGCCAAGCCTCAAGACTGAAGACTCCAGCTTCCTGCCAAGCCTCAAGCCAGAAGACTCCAGCCTCCTGACAACCCTCAAGCCCGAAGACTATAGCCTTCTGCCTAGCCTCAAGCCCGAAGACTCCAGCCTCCTGCCTAACCTCAAGCCCGACGACTCCAGCCTCCTGCCTAGCCTCAAGCTTGAAGAGTCCAGCCTCCTGCCTAGCCTCAAGCACGAAGACTCCGGCCTCCTGCCTAGCCTCAAGCCCGAAGACGCCAGCCTCCTGCCTAGCCTCAAGCCCAAAGACTCCAGCCTCCTGCCTGGGCTTAAGCCCGAAGACTCCAGCCTCCTGCCTAGACTCAAGACCGAAGACTGCAGCCTCCTGCCTAGCCTCCATCCTGAAGTCTCCAGACTCCTGCCTAGCCTCAAGCCTGAAGACTCCAGACTCCTGCCAAGCCTCAGGCCCGAACACTCCAGCCTCCTCCCTTTCCTCAAGCCTGAAGACTCCAGCCTCCTGCCTAGCCTTAAGCCCGAAGACTCCAGCCTCCTGCCAAGCCTCAAGCCTGAAGACTCCAGCATCCTGCCTAGCCTCAAGAATCCAGCCTCCTTCCTAGCCACAAGCTCGAAGGCTCCAGCCTCCTGTCCAGCCTAAAGCCTGAAGAGTCCAGCCTCCTGCCTAGCCTCAAGCCCGAAGACTCCAGCCTCGTGCCTAGCCTCAAGCCCGAAGAATCCGGCATCCTGCCTAGTCTCAAGCCCGAAGTCTCCAGCCTCCTGCCTAGCCTCAAGCCCGAAGACTCCAACTCCTGCCTAGCCTCAAGCCCGAAGACTCCAGCCTCCTGCCAAGCCGCAAGCCTGAAGACTCCAGCTTCCAGCCAAGCCTCAAGCCCGAAGACTCTAGCCTCCTGCCAAGCCTCAAGCCCGAAGACTACAGCCTCCTGCCTAGCCTCAAGCCTGAAGACTCCAGACTCCTGCCAAGCCTCAGGCCCGAACACTCCAGCCTCCTCCCTAGCCTCAAGCCTAAAGACTCCAGCCTCCTGCCTAGCCTCAAGGCCGAAGTTTCCAGCCCCCTGCCAAGCCTCAAGCCTGAAGACTCCAGCTTCCTGCCAAGCCTCAAGCCAGAAGACTCCAGCCTGCTGACAACCCTCAAGCCCGAAGACTATAGCCTTCTGCCTAGCCTAAAGCCCGAAGACTCCAGCCTCCTGCCTAACCTCAAGCCCGACGACTCCAGCCTCCTGACAAGCCTCAAGCCCGAAGACTCCAGCATCCTGCTAAGCTTCAAGAGTGAAGACTCCAGCATCCTGCCTAGCCTCAAGACCGAAGACTCCAGCCTCCTGCCAAGCCTTAAGCCTGAAGACTCCAGACTCCTGCCAAGCCTCAGGCCTGAACACTCCAGCCTCCTCCCTAGCCTCAAGCCTAAAGACTCCAGCCTCCTGCCTAGCCTCAAGGCCGAAGATTCCAGCCCCCTGCCAAGCCTCAAGCCTGAAGACTCCAGCTTCCTGCCAAGCCTCAAGCCTGAAGACTCCAGCCTCCTGCCTCGCCTCAACCCTGAAGACTCCAGCCTTCTGCCTAGCCTCAAGCCTGAAGACTCCAGCCTCCTGCCTAGCCTCAAACCAGAAGACTCCAGACTCCTGCCTAGCCTCAAGCCTGAAGACTCCAGCCTCCTGTCCAGCCTAAAGCCTGAAGACTCCAGACTCCTTCCTAGCCTCAAGCCTGAAGACTCCAGCCTCCTGCCTCGCCTCAACCCTGAAGACTCCAGCCTTCTGCCTAGCCTCAAGCCCGAAGACTCGGGCCTCCTGCCTAGCCTCAAGCCGGAAAACTCCAGCCTCCTGCCAAGCCTTAAAACCGAAGACTCCAGCCTCCTGCCAATCCTCAAGACCGAAGAATCCAGCCTCTTTCCAAGCCTCAAGCCTGAAGACTCCAGCCTCCTGCTTACCTCAAGCCTGACGACTCCAGCCTCCTGCCTAGCCTCAAGATCAAAGACTCCAGCATCCTGCCAAGCCTTAAGCCTGAAGACTCCAGCCTCCTGCCTAGCCTCAAGCCGGAAGACTCGAAGACTCCAGCCTCCTGCCAAGCCTCAAACCCGAAGACTCCAGCCTCCTGCCTAGCCTCAAGCCGGAAGACTCAGGCCTCCCGCCTAGTCTCAAGCCTGAAGACTCGAGCCTCCTGCCTAGCCTGAAGCCTGAAGACTCCAGCCTCCTGCCTAGCCTCAAGCCCGAAGACTCCAGCCTCCTGCCTAGCTTCAAGCTTGAAGAGTCCAGCCTCCTGCCTAGCCACAAGCACGAAGAATCCGGCCTCCTGCCTAGCCTCAAGCCCGAAGACGCCAGCCTCCTGCCTAGCCTCAAGCCCGAAGACTCCAGCCTCCGGCCTAGCCTCAAGACTGAAGACTGCAGCCTCCTGCCTAGCCTCCATACTGAAGACTCCAGCCTCGTGCCTAGCCTCAAGCCCGAAGAATCCGGCATCCTGCCTAGTCTCAAGCCCGAAGTCTCCAGCCTCCTGCCAAGCCTCAAGCCCGAAGACTCCAACTCCTGCCTAGCCTCAAGCCCGAAGACTCCAGCCTCCTGCCAATCCGCAAGCCTGAAGACTCCAGCTTCCAGCCAAGCCTCAAGCCCGAAGACTCTAGCCTCCTGCCAAGCTTCAAGCCCGAAGACTACAGCCTCCTGCCTAGCCTCAAGCCTGAAGACTCCAGACTCCTGCCAAGCCTCAGGCCCGAACACTCCAGCCTCCTCCCTAGCCTCAAGCCTAAAGACTCCAGCCTCCTGCCTAGCCTCAAGGCCGAAGATTCCAGCCCCCTGCCAAGCCTCAAGACTGAAGACTCCAGCTTCCTGCCAAGCCTCAAGCCAGAAGACTCCAGCCTCCTGACAACCCTCAAGCCCGAAGACTATAGCCTTCTGCCTAGCCTCAAGCCCGAAGACTCCAGCCTCCTGCCTAACCTCAAGCCCGACGACTCCAGCCTCCTGACAAGCCTCAAGCCCGAAGACGCCAGCCTCCTGCCAAGCCTCAAGCCCGAAGACTCCAACCTGCTGCCTAGCCTCAAGACTCCAGCCTCCTGCCTAGCCCCAAAGCCCGAAGACTCCAGCCTCCTGCCTAGCCTCAAGCCCGAAGGCTCCAGCCTCCTGCCTAGCCTCAAGCCCGAAGACTCCAGCATCCTGCCAAGCCTCAAGAGTGAAGACTCCAGCATCCTGCCAAGCCTCAAGACCGAAGACTCTAGCCTCCTGCCAAGCCTTAAGCCTGAAGACTCCAGACTCCTGCCAAGCCTCAGGCCCGAACACTCCAGCCTCCTCCCTAGCCTCAAGCCTAAAGACTCCAGCCTCCTGCCTAGCCTCAAGCTCAAAGACTCCAGCCTCCTGCCAAGCCTCAAGCCCGAAGACTCCAGCCTCCTGCCAAGCCTCAAGCCCGAAGACTCCAGCCTCCTGCCTAGCCTCAAGCCGGAAGACTCGAAGACTCCAGCCTCCTGCCAAGCCTCAAGCCCGAAGACTCCAGCCTCCTGCCTAGCCTCAAGCCGGAAGACTCAGGCCTCCCGCCTAGTCTCAAGCCTGAAGACTCGAGCCTCCTGCCTAGCCTCAAGCCTGAAGACTCCATCCTCCTGCCTAGCCTCAAGCCCGAAGACTCCAGCCTCCTGCCTAGCCTCAAGCTTGAAGAGTCCAGCCTCCTGCCTAGCCTCAAGCACGAAGACTCCGGCCTCCTGCCTAGCCTCAAGCCCGAAGACGCCAGCCTCCTGCCTAGCCTCAAGCCCAAAGACTCCAGCCTCCTGCCTAGCCTCAAGCCCGAAGACCCTCAGCCTCCTGCCTAGCCTCATGCCTGATGACTCCAGCCTCCTGCCTAGCCTCAAGCTCAAAGACTCCAGCCTCCTGCCTCGCCTCAACCCTGAAGCCTCCAGCCTCCGGCCTAGCCTCAAAACCGAAGACTCCAGCCTCCGGCCTAGCCTCCAGCCCGACGACTACAGCCTCCTTCCTAGCCTCAAGCCCGAAGACTCCAGCCTCCTGCCTAGCCTCAAGACCGAAGACCCTCAGTCTCCTGCCTAGCCTCAAGCCTGACGACTCCAGCCTCCTGCCTAGCCTCAAGCTCAAAGACTCCAGCCTCCTGCCAAGCCTCAAGCCCGAAGACTCCAACCTCCTGCCAAGCCTCAAGCCCGAAGACTCCAGCCTCCTGCCTAGCCTCAAGCCGGAAGACTCGAAGACTCCAGCCTCCTGCCAAGCCTCAAGCCCGAAGACTCCAGCCTCCTGCCTAGCCTCAAGCCGGAAGACTCAGGCCTCCCGCCTAGTCTCAAGCCTGAAGACTCGAGCCTCCTGCCTAGCCTCAAGCCTGAAGACTCCAGCCTCCTGCCTAGCCTCAAGCCCGAAGACTTCAGCCTTCTGCCTAGCCTCAAGCTTGAAGAGTCCAGCCTCCTGCCTAGCCTCAAGCACGAAGACTCCGGCCTCCTGCCTAGCCTCAAGCCCGAAGACGCCAGCCTCCTGCCCAGCCTCAAGCCCAAAGACTCCAGCCTCCTGCCTGGGCTTAAGCCCGAAGACTCCAGCCTCCTGCCTAGACTCAAGACCGAAGACTGCAGCCTCCTGCCTAGCCTCCATCCTGAAGTCTCCAGACTCCTGCCTAGCCTCAAGCCTGAAGACTCCAGACTCCTGCCAAGCCTCAGGCCCGTACACTCCAGCCTCCTCCCTTGCCTCAAGCCTGAAGACTCCAGCCTCCTGCCTAGCCTTAAGCCCGAAGACTCCAGCCTCCTGCCAAGCCTCAAGCCCGAAGACTCCAGCATCCTGCCTAGCCTCAAGAATCCAGCCTCCTTCCTAGCCACAAGCCCGAAGACTCCAGACTCCTGCCTAGCCTAAAGCCTGAAGTGTCCAGCCTCCTGCCTAGCCTCAAGCCCGAAGACTCCAGCCTCGTGCCTAGCCTCAAGCCCGAAGAATCCGGCATCCTGCCTAGTCTCAAGCCCGAAGTCTCCAGCCTCCTGCCAAGCCTCAAGCCCGAAGACTCCAACTCCTGCCTAGCCTCAAGCCCGAAGACTCCAGCCTCCTGCCAATCCGCAAGCCTGAAGACTCCAGCTTCCAGCCAAGCCTCAAGCCCGAAGACTCTAGCCTCCTGCCAAGCCTCAAGCCCGAAGACTACAGCCTCCTGCCTAGCCTCAAGCCTGAAGACTCCAGACTCCTGCCAAGCCTCAGGCCCGAACACTCCAGCCTCCTCCCTAGCCTCAAGCCTAAAGACTCCAGCCTCCTGCCTAGCCTCAAAGCCGAAGATTCCAGCCCCCTGCCAAGCCTCAAGCCTGAAGACTCCAGCTTCCTGCCAAGCCTCAAGCCAGAAGACTCCAGCCTCCTGACAACCCTCAAGCCCGAAGACTATAGCCTTCTGCCTAGCCTCAAGCCCGAAGACTCCAGCCTCCTGCCTAACCTCAAGCCCGACGACTCCAGCCTCCTGACAAGCCTCAAGCCCGAAGACGCCAGCCTCCTGCCAAGCCTCAAGCCCGAAGACTCCAACCTGCTGCCTAGCCTCAAGACTCCAGCCTCCTGCCTAGCCCCAAAGCCCGAAGACTCCAGCCTCCTGCCTAGCCTCAAGCCCGAAGGCTCCAGCCTCCTGCCTAGCCTCAAGCCCGAAGACTCCAGCATCCTGCCAAGCCTCAAGAGTGAAGACTCCAGCATCCTGCCTAGCCTCAAGACAGAAGACTCTAGCCTCCTGCCAAGCCTTAAGCCTGAAGACTCCAGACTCCTGCCAAGCCTCAGGCCCGAACACTCCAGCCTCCTCCCTAGCCTCAAGCCTAAAGACTCCAGCCTCCTGCCTAGCCTCAAGCTCAAAGACTCCAGCCTCCTGCCAAGCCTCAAGCCCGAAGACTCCAGCCTCCTGCCAAGCCTCAAGCCCGAAGACTCCAGCCTCCTGCCTAGCCTCAAGCCGGAAGACTCGAAGACTCCAGCCTCCTGCCAAGCCTCAAGCCCGAAGACTCCAGCCTCCTGCCTAGCCTCAAGCCGGAAGACTCAGGCCTCCCGCCTAGTCTCAAGCCTGAAGACTCGAGCCTCCTGCCTAGCCTCAAGCCTGAAGACTCCAGCCTCCTGCCTAGCCTCAAGCCCGAAGACTCCAGCCTCCTGCCTAGCCTCAAGCTTGAAGAGTCCAGCCTCCTGCCTAGCCTCAAGCACGAAGACTCCGGCCTCCTGCCTAGCCTCAAGCCCGAAGACGCCAGCCTCCTGCCTAGCCTCAAGCCCAAAGACTCCAGCCTCCTGCCTGGGCTTAAGCCCGAAGACTCCAGCCTCCTGCCTAGACTCAAGACCGAAGACTGCAGCCTCCTGCCTAGCCTCCATCCTGAAGTCTCCAGACTCCTGTCTAGCCTCAAGCCTGAAGACTCCAGACTCCTGCCAAGCCTCAGGCCCGAACACTCCAGCCTCCTCCCTTTCCTCAAGGCTGAAGACTCCAGCCTCCTGCCTAGCCTTAAGCCGAAGACTCCAGCCTCCTGCCAAGCCTCAAGCCTGAAGACTCCAGCATCCTGCCTAGCCTCAAGAATCCAGCCTCCTTCCTAGCCACAAGCTCGAAGACTCCAGCCTCCTGTCCAGCCTAAAGCCTGAAGAGTCCAGCCACCTGCCTAGCCTCAAGCCCGAAGACTCAGCCTCGTGCCTAGCCTCAAGCCCGAAGAATCCGGCATCCTGCCTAGTCTCAAGCCCGAAGTCTCCAGCCTCCTGCCAAGCCTCAAGCCCGAAGACTCCAACTCCTGCTAGCCTCAAGCCCGAAGACTCCAGCCTCCTGCCAAGCCGCAAGCCTGAAGACTCCAGCTTCCAGCCAAGCCTCAAGCCCGAAGACTCTAGCCTCCTGCCAAGCCTCAAGCCCGAAGACTACAGCCTCCTGCCTAGCCTCAAGCCTGAAGACTCCAGACTCCTGCCAAGCCTCAGGCCCGAACACTCCAGCCTCCTCCCTAGCCTCAAGCCTAAAGACTCCAGCCTCCTGCCTAGCCTCAAGGCCGAAGTTTCCAGCCCCCTGCCAAGCCTCAAGCCTGAAGACTCCAGCTTCCTGCCAAGCCTCAAGCCAGAAGACTCCAGCCTCCTGACAACCCTCAAGCCCGAAGACTATAGCCTTCTGCCTAGCCTAAAGCCCGAAGACTCCAGCCTCCTGCCTAACCTCAAGCCCGACGACTCCAGCCTCCTGACAAGCCTCAAGCCCGAAGACTCCAGCATCCTGCTAAGCTTCAAGAGTGAAGACTCCAGCATCCTGCCTAGCCTCAAGACCGAAGACTCCAGCCTCCTGCCAAGCCTTAAGCCTGAAGACTCCAGACTCCTGCCAAGCCTCAGGCCTGAACACTCCAGCCTCCTCCCTAGCCTCAAGCCTAAAGACTCCAGCCTCCTGCCTAGCCTCAAGGCCGAAGATTCCAGCCCCCTGCCAAGCCTCAAGCCTGAAGACTCCAGCTTCCTGCCAAGCCTCAAGCCTGAAGACTCCAGCCTCCTGCCTCGCCTCAACCCTGAAGACTCCAGCCTTCTGCCTAGCCTCAAGCCTGAAGACTCCAGCCTCCTGCCTAGCCTCAAACCAGAAGACTCCAGACTCCTGCCTAGCCTCAAGCCTGAAGACTCCAGCCTCCTGTCCAGCCTAAAGCCTGAAGACTCCAGACTCCTTCCTAGCCTCAAGCCTGAAGACTCCAGCCTCCTGCCTCGCCTCAACCCTGAAGACTCCAGCCTTCTGCCTAGCCTCAAGCCCGAAGACTCGGGCCTCCTGCCTAGCCTCAAGCCGGAAAACTCCAGCCTCCTGCCAAGCCTTAAAACCGAAGACTCCAGCCTCCTGCCAATCCTCAAGACCGAAGAATCCAGCCTCTTTCCAAGCCTCAAGCCTGAAGACTCCAGCCTCCTGCTTACCTCAAGCCTGACGACTCCAGCCTCCTGCCTAGCCTCAAGATCAAAGACTCCAGCATCCTGCCAAGCCTTAAGCCTGAAGACTCCAGCCTCCTGCCTAGCCTCAAGCCGGAAGACTCGAAGACTCCAGCCTCCTGCCAAGCCTCAAACCCGAAGACTCCAGCCTCCTGCCTAGCCTCAAGCCGGAAGACTCAGGCCTCCCGCCTAGTCTCAAGCCTGAAGACTCGAGCCTCCTGCCTAGCCTGAAGCCTGAAGACTCCAGCCTCCTGCCTAGCCTCAAGCCCGAAGACTCCAGCCTCCTGCCTAGCTTCAAGCTTGAAGAGTCCAGCCTCCTGCCTAGCCACAAGCACGAAGAATCCGGCCTCCTGCCTAGCCTCAAGCCCGAAGACTCCAGCATCCTGCCTAGCCTCAAACCCGAAGACTCCAGCCTCCTGCCTAGCCTCAAGCCGGAAGACTCAGGCCTCCCGCCTAGTCTCAAGCCTGAAGACTCGAGCCTCCTGCCTAGCCTGAAGCCTGAAGACTCCAGCCTCCTGCCTAGCCTCAAGCCCGAAGACTCCAGCCTCCTGCCTAGCTTCAAGCTTGAAGAGTCCAGCCTCCTGCCTAGCCACAAGCACGAAGAATCCGGCCTCCTGCCTAGCCTCAAGCCCGAAGACTCCAGCATCCTGCCTAGCCTCAAGAATCCAGCCTCCTTCCTAGCCACAAGCCCGAAGACTCCAGACTCCTGCCTAGCCTAAAGCCTGAAGTGTCCAGCCTCCTGCCTAGCCTCAAGCCCGAAGACTCCAGCCTCGTGCCTAGCCTCAAGCCCGAAGAATCCGGCATCCTGCCTAGTCTCAAGCCCGAAGTCTCCAGCCTCCTGCCAAGCCTCAAGCCCGAAGACTCCAACTCCTGCCTAGCCTCAAGCCCGAAGACTCCAGCCTCCTGCCAATCCGCAAGCCTGAAGACTCCAGCTTCCAGCCAAGCCTCAAGCCCGAAGACTCTAGCCTCCTGCCAAGCCTCAAGCCCGAAGACTACAGCCTCCTGCCTAGCCTCAAGCCTGAAGACTCCAGACTCCTGCCAAGCCTCAGGCCCGAACACTCCAGCCTCCTCCCTAGCCTCAAGCCTAAAGACTCCAGCCTCCTGCCTAGCCTCAAAGCCGAAGATTCCAGCCCCCTGCCAAGCCTCAAGCCTGAAGACTCCAGCTTCCTGCCAAGCCTCAAGCCAAAAGACTCCAGCCTCCTGACAACCCTCAAGCCCGAAGACTATAGCCTTCTGCCTAGCCTCAAGCCCGAAGACTCCAGCCTCCTGCCTAACCTCAAGCCCGACGACTCCAGCCTCCTGACAAGCCTCAAGCCCGAAGACGCCAGCCTCCTGCCAAGCCTCAAGCCCGAAGACTCCAACCTGCTGCCTAGCCTCAAGACTCCAGCCTCCTGCCTAGCCCCAAAGCCCGAAGACTCCAGCCTCCTGCCTAGCCTCAAGCCCGAAGGCTCCAGCCTCCTGCCTAGCCTCAAGCCCGAAGACTCCAGCATCCTGCCTAGCCTCAAGAGTGAAGACTCCAGCATCCTGCCTAGCCTCAAGACAGAAGACTCTAGCCTCCTGCCAAGCCTTAAGCCTGAAGACTCCAGACTCCTGCCAAGCCTCAGGCCCGAACACTCCAGCCTCCTCCCTAGCCTCAAGCCTAAAGACTCCAGCCTCCTGCCTAGCCTCAAGCTCAAAGACTCCAGCCTCCTGCCAAGCCTCAAGCCCGAAGACTCCAGCCTCCTGCCAAGCCTCAAGCCCGAAGACTCCAGCCTCCTGCCTAGCCTCAAGCCGGAAGACTCGAAGACTCCAGCCTCCTGCCAAGCCTCAAGCCCGAAGACTCCAGCCTCCTGCCTAGCCTCAAGCCGGAAGACTCAGGCCTCCCGCCTAGTCTCAAGCCTGAAGACTCGAGCCTCCTGCCTAGCCTCAAGCCTGAAGACTCCAGCCTCCTGCCTAGCCTCAAGCCCGAAGACTCCAGCCTCCTGCCTAGCCTCAAGCTTGAAGAGTCCAGCCTCCTGCCTAGCCTCAAGCACGAAGACTCCGGCCTCCTGCCTAGCCTCAAGCCCGAAGACGCCAGCCTCCTGCCTAGCCTCAAGCCCAAAGACTCCAGCCTCCTGCCTGGGCTTAAGCCCGAAGACTCCAGCCTCCTGCCTAGACTCAAGACCGAAGACTGCAGCCTCCTGCCTAGCCTCCATCCTGAAGTCTCCAGACTCCTGTCTAGCCTCAAGCCTGAAGACTCCAGACTCCTGCCAAGCCTCAGGCCCGAACACTCCAGCCTCCTCCCTTTCCTCAAGGCTGAAGACTCCAGCCTCCTGCCTAGCCTTAAGCCCGAAGACTCCAGCCTCCTGCCAAGCCTCAAGCCTGAAGACTCCAGCATCCTGCCTAGCCTCAAGAATCCAGCCTCCTTCCTAGCCACAAGCTCGAAGACTCCAGCCTCCTGTCCAGCCTAAAGCCTGAAGAGTCCAGCCTCCTGCCTAGCCTCAAGCCCGAAGACTCCAGCCTCGTGCCTAGCCTCAAGCCCGAAGAATCCGGCATCCTGCCTAGTCTCAAGCCCGAAGTCTCCAGCCTCCTGCCAAGCCTCAAGCCCGAAGACTCCAACTCCTGCCTAGCCTCAAGCCCGAAGACTCCAGCCTCCTGCCAAGCCTTAAGCCCGAAGACTCCAGCCTCCTGCCAAGCCTCAAGCCTGAAGACTCCAGCATCCTGCCTAGCCTCAAGAATCCAGCCTCCTTCCTAGCCACAAGCTCGAAGACTCCAGCCTCCTGTCCAGCCTAAAGCCTGAAGAGTCCAGCCTCCTGCCTAGCCTCAAGCCCGAAGACTCCAGCCTCGTGCCTAGCCTCAAGCCCGAAGAATCCGGCATCCTGCCTAGTCTCAAGCCCGAAGTCTCCAGCCTCCTGCCAAGCCTCAAGCCCGAAGACTCCAACTCCTGCCTAGCCTCAAGCCCGAAGACTCCAGCCTCCTGCCAAGCCGCAAGCCTGAAGACTCCAGCTTCCAGCCAAGCCTCAAGCCCGAAGACTCTAGCCTCCTGCCAAGCCTCAAGCCCGAAGACTACAGCCTCCTGCCTAGCCTCAAGCCTGAAGACTCCAGACTCCTGCCAAGCCTCAGGCCCGAACACTCCAGCCTCCTCCCTAGCCTCAAGCCTAAAGACTCCAGCCTCCTGCCTAGCCTCAAGGCCGAAGTTTCCAGCCCCCTGCCAAGCCTCAAGCCTGAAGACTCCAGCTTCCTGCCAAGCCTCAAGCCAGAAGACTCCAGCCTCCTGACAACCCTCAAGCCCGAAGACTATAGCCTTCTGCCTAGCCTAAAGCCCGAAGACTCCAGCCTCCTGCCTAACCTCAAGCCCGACGACTCCAGCCTCCTGACAAGCCTCAAGCCCGAAGACTCCAGCATCCTGCTAAGCTTCAAGAGTGAAGACTCCAGCATCCTGCCTAGCCTCAAGACCGAAGACTCCAGCCTCCTGCCAAGCCTTAAGCCTGAAGACTCCAGACTCCTGCCAAGCCTCAGGCCTGAACACTCCAGCCTCCTCCCTAGCCTCAAGCCTAAAGACTCCAGCCTCCTGCCTAGCCTCAAGGCCGAAGATTCCAGCCCCCTGCCAAGCCTCAAGCCTGAAGACTCCAGCTTCCTGCCAAGCCTCAAGCCTGAAGACTCCAGCCTCCTGCCTCGCCTCAACCCTGAAGACTCCAGCCTTCTGCCTAGCCTCAAGCCTGAAGACTCCAGCCTCCTGCCTAGCCTCAAACCAAAAGACTCCAGACTCCTGCCTAGCCTCAAGCCTGAAGACTCCAGCCTCCTGTCCAGCCTAAAGCCTGAAGACTCCAGACTCCTTCCTAGCCTCAAGCCTGAAGACTCCAGCCTCCTGCCTCGCCTCAACCCTGAAGACTCCAGCCTTCTGCCTAGCCTCAAGCCCGAAGACTCGGGCCTCCTGCCTAGCCTCAAGCCGGAAAACTCCAGCCTCCTGCCAAGCCTTAAAACCGAAGACTCCAGCCTCCTGCCAATCCTCAAGACCGAAGAATCCAGCCTCTTTCCAAGCCTCAAGCCTGAAGACTCCAGCCTCCTGCTTACCTCAAGCCTGACGACTCCAGCCTCCTGCCTAGCCTCAAGATCAAAGACTCCAGCATCCTGCCAAGCCTTAAGCCTGAAGACTCCAGCCTCCTGCCTAGCCTCAAGCCGGAAGACTCGAAGACTCCAGCCTCCTGCCAAGCCTCAAACCCGAAGACTCCAGCCTCCTGCCTAGCCTCAAGCCGGAAGACTCAGGCCTCCCGCCTAGTCTCAAGCCTGAAGACTCGAGCCTCCTGCCTAGCCTGAAGCCTGAAGACTCCAGCCTCCTGCCTAGCCTCAAGCCCGAAGACTCCAGCCTCCTGCCTAGCTTCAAGCTTGAAGAGTCCAGCCTCCTGCCTAGCCACAAGCACGAAGAATCCGGCCTCCTGCCTAGCCTCAAGCCCGAAGACGCCAGCCTCCTGCCTAGCCTCAAGCCTAAAGACTCCAGCCTCCTGCCTAGGCTTAAGCCCGAAGACTCCAGCCTCCGGCCTAGCCTCAAGACTGAAGACTGCAGCCTCCTGCCTAGCCTCCATACTGAAGACTCCAGACTCCTGCCTAGCCTCAAGCCTGAAGACTCCAGACTCCTGCCAAGCCTCAGGCCCGAAAACTCCAGCCTCCTCCCTAGCCTCAAGCCTGAAGACTCCAGCCTCCTGCCTAGCCTTAAGCCCGAAGACTCCAGCCTCCTGCCAAGCCTCAAGCCTGAAGACTCCAGCATCCTGCCTAGCCTCAAGAATCCAGCCTTCTTCCTAGCCACAAGCCCGAAGACTCCAGACTCCTGCCTAGCCTAAAGCCCGAAGTCTCCAGCCTCCTGCTTAGCCTCAAGCCCGAGGACTCCAACTCCTGCCTAGCCTCAAGCCCGACGACTCCAGTCTCATTCCTAGCCTCAAGCCCGAAGACCCCAGCCTCCTACCAAGCGTCAAGCCCGAAGACTCCAGCCTCCTGCCAAGCCGCAAGCCTGAAGACTCCAGCTTCCAGCCAAGCCTCAAGCCCGAGAACCCTAGCCTCCTGCCAAGCCTCAAGCCTGAAGACTCCAGACTCCTGCCAAGCCTCAGGCCCGAACACTCCAGCCTCCTCCCTAGCCTCAAGCCTAAAGACTCCAGCCTCCTGCCTAGCCTCAAGGCCGAAGATTCCAGCCCCCTGCCAAGCCTCAAGCCTGAAGACTCCAGCCTCCTGCCTAGCCTCAAACCAGAAGACTCCAGACTCCTGCCTAGCCTCAAGCCTGAAGACTCCAGCCTCCTGTCCAGCCTAAAGCCTGAAGACTCCAGACTCCTTCCTAGCCTCAAGCCTGAAGACTCGGGCCTCCTGCCTGGCCTCAAGCCGAAGACTCCAGCCTCCTGCCAAGCCTTAAGACCGAAGACTCCAGCCTCCTGCCAAGCCTCAAGCCCGAAGACTCCAGCCTCTTTCCAAGCCTCAAGCCTGAAGACCCCAGCCTCCTGCCTAGCCTCAAGATCGAAGACACCAGCCTCCTGCCAAGCCTCAAGACGGAAGACTCCAGCCTCCTGCCAAGCCTCAATACGGAAGACTCCAGCCTCCTACCAAGCCTCAAGCCCGAAGACTCCAGCCTCCTGCCACGCCTCAAGCCCAAAGACTCCAGCCTCCTGTCCAGACTCAAGCCCGAAAACTCCAGCCTCCTGCCAAGCCTCAAGCCCAAAGAATCCAGACTCCTGCCAAGCTTCAAGCCTGAAGACTGCAGCCTCCTGCCAAGCTCAAGCCCGAAGACTCCACTCTCCTGCCAAGCCTCAAGCCCGAAGACTCCAGCCTCCTGCCTAGCCTCAAGCCCGAAGACTCCAGCCTCCTGCCTAGCCTCAAGCCTGAAGACTCCAGCCTCCTGCTTAGCCTCAAGCCTGACGACTCAAGCCTCCTGCCTAGCCTCAAGATCAAAGACTCCAGCATCCCTGCCAAGCCTTAAGCTGAAGACTCCAGCCTCCTGCCTAGCCTCAAGCCGGAAGGCTCAGGCCTCCTGCCTAGTCTCAAGCCTGAAGACTCCAGCCTCCTGCCTAGCCTCAAGCCTGAAGACTCCAGCCTCCTGCCTAGCCTCAAGCCCGAAGACTCCAGCCTCCTGCCTAGCCTCAAGCCCGAAGACTCCAGCTCCTGCCAAGCCTTAAGACCGAAGACTCCAGCCTCCTGCCAAGCCTCAAGCCCGAAGACTCCAGCCTCTTTCCAAGCCTCAAGCCTGAAGACCCCAGCCTCCTGCCTAGCCTCAAGATCGAAGACACCAGCCTCCTGCCAAGCCTCAAGACGGAAGACTCCAGCCTCCTGCCAAGCCTCAATACGGAAGACTCCAGCCTCCTGCCAAGCCTCAAGCCCGAAGACTCCAGCCTCCTGCCACGCCTCAAGCCCAAAGACTCCAGCCTCCTGTCCAGACTCAAGCCCGAAAACTTCAGCCTCCTGCCAAGCCTCAAGCCCAAAGAATCCAGACTCCTGCCAAGCTTCAAGCCTGAAGACTGCAGCCTCCTGCCAAGCCTCAAGCCCGAAGACTCCACTCTCCTGCCAAGCCTCAAGCCCGAAGACTCCAGCCTCCTGCCTAGCCTCAAGCCCGAAGACTCCAGCCTCCTGCCTAGCCTCAAGCCTGAAGACTCCAGCCTCCTGCTTAGCCTCAAGCCTGACGACTCAAGCCTCCTGCCTAGCCTCAAGATCAAAGACTCCAGCATCCTGCCAAGCCTTAAGCCTGAAGACTCCAGCCTCCTGCCTAGCCTCAAGCCGGAAGGCTCAGGCCTCCTGCCTAGTCTCAAGCCTGAAGACTCCAGCCTCCTGCCTAGCCTCAAGCCTGAAGACTCCAGCCTCCTGCCTAGCCTCAAGCCCGAAGACTCCAGCCTCCTGCCTAGCCTGAAGCTCGAAGACTCCAGCCTCCTGCCTAGCCTCAAGCACGAAGGCTCCAGCCTCCTGCATAGCCTCAAGCCCGAAGACGCCAGCCTCCTGCCTAGCCTCAAGCCCAAAGACTCCAGCCTCCTGCCTGGGCTTATGCCCGAAGACTCCAGCCTCCTGCCTAGCCTCAAGCCCAAAGACTGCAGCCTCCTGCCTAGCCTCAAGCTCAAAGACTCCAGCATCCTGCCAAGCCTTAAGCCCAAAGACTCCAGCCTCCTGCCTAGCCTCAAATCCAAAGACTCCAGCCCTACTGCCTAGTTTCAAGCCCGAAGACTCCAGCCTCCTGCGTAGCCTCAACCGCGAAGACTACAGCCTCCTGCCAAGCCTCAAGCCTGAAGACTCCACCCTCCTGCCTAGCCTCAAGCCTGAAGATTCCAGCCTCCTGCCTAGCCTCAAGCCTGAAGACTGCAGCCTCCTGCCTAGCCTCAAACCTGAAGACTCCAGCCTCTATCCTAGCCTCAAGCCTGTAAACTCCAGACTCCTTCCTAGCCTCAAGCCTGAAGACTCCAGCCTCCTGCCTCGCCTCAACCCTGAAGCCTCCAGCCTCCTGCCTAGCCTCAGGACCGAAGACTCCAGCCTCCGGCCTAGCCTCCAGCCCGACGACTACAGCCTCCTTCCTAGCCTCAAGCCCGAAGACTCCAGCCTCCTGCCTAGCCTCAAGCCCGAAGACCCTCAGCCTCCTGCCTAGCCTCAAGCCTGACGACTCCAGCCTCCTGCCTAGCCTCAAGCTCAAAGACTACAGCATCCTGCCACGCCTTAAGCCCGAAGACTCCAGCGTCCTGCCAAGCCTCAAGCCCGAAGACTCCAGCCTCCTGCCAAGCCTCAAGCCTGAAGGCTCCAGCCTCCTGCCTAGCCTCAAGCCGGAAGACTCGAAGACTCCAGCATCCTGCCAATCCTCAAGCCCGAAGACTCCAGCCTCCTGCCTAGCCTCAAGCTGGAAGACTCAGGCCTCCCGCCTAGTCACAAGCCTGAAGACTCGAGCCTCCTGCCTAGCCTCAAGCCTGAAGACTCCAGCCTCCTGCCTAGCCTCAAGCCCGAAGACTCCAGCCTCCTGCCTAGCGTCAAGCTTGAAGAGTCCAGCCTCCTGCCTGGCCTCAAGCCCAAAGACTCCAGCCTCCTGCCTGGGCTTAAGCCCGAAGACTCCAGCCTCCTGCCTAGCCTCAAGACCGAAGACTGCAGCCTCCTGCCTAGCCTCCATCCTGAAGACTCCAGACTCCTGCCTAGCCTCAAGCCTGAAGACTCCAGACTCCTGCCAAGCCTCAGGCCCGAACACTCCAGCCTCCTCCCTAGCCTCAAGCCTGAAGACTCCAGCCTCCTGCCTGGCCTTAAGCCCGAAGACTCCAGCCTCCTGCCAAGCCTCAAGCCTGAAGACTCCAGCATCCTGCCTAGCCTCAAGAATCCAGCCTCCTTCCTAGCCACAAGCCCGAAGACTCCAGACTCCTGCCTAGCCTAAAGCCTGAAGAGTCCAGCCTCCTGCCTAGCCTCAAGCCCGAAGACTCCAGCCTCGTGCCTAGCCTCAAGCCCGAAGAATCCGGCATCCTGCCTAGTCTCAAGCCCAAATCCTCCAGCCTCCTGCCTAGCCTCAAACCCGAAGACTCCAACTCCTGCCTAGCCTCAAGCCCGACGACTCCAGTCTCCTTCCTAGCCTCAAGCCCGAAGACTCCAGCCTCCTACCAAGCGTGAAGCCCGAAGACTCCAGCCTCCTGCCAAGCCGCAAACCTGAAGACTCCAGCTTCCAGCCAAGCCTCAAGCCCGAAGACTCTAGCCTCCTGCCAAGCCTCAAGCCCGAAGACTACAGCCTCCTGCCTAGCCTCAAGCCTGAAGACTCCAGACTCCTGCCAAGCCTCAGGCCCGAACACTCCAGCCTCCTACCAAGCCTCAAGCCCGAAGACTCCAGCGTCCTGCCAAGCCACAAGCCTGAAGACTCCAGCTTCCAGCCAACCCTCAAGCCCGAAGACTCCAGCCTCCTGCCTAGCCTCAAGCCCGAAGACTCCAGCCTCCTGCCTAGCCTCAAGCCCGACGACTCCAGTCTCCTTCCTAGACTCAAGCCCGAAGACTCCAGTCTCCTACCATGCCTCAAGCCCGAAGACTCCAGCCTCCTGCCAAGCCACAAGCCTGAAGACTCCAGCTTCCAGCCAAGCCTCAAGCCCGAAGACTCCAGCCTCCTGCCAAGCCTCAAGCCCGAAGACTCCAGCCTCCTGCCTAGCCTCAAGCCTGAAGACTCCAGACTCCTGCCAAGCCTCAGGCCCGAACACTCCAGCCTCCTCCCTAGCCTCAAGCCTGAAGACTCCAGCCTCCTGCCTAGCCTCAAGACCGAAGATTCCTGCCCCCTGCCAAGCCTCAAGCCTGAAGACTCCAGCTTCCTGCCAAGCCTCAAGCCAGAAGACCCCAGCCTCCTGCCTAGCCTCAAGCTCGAAGACACCAGCCTCCTGCCAAGCTTCAAGACGGAAGACTCCAGCCTCCTGCCAAGCCTCAAGACGGAAGACTCCAGCCTCCTGCCAAGCCTCAATCCCGAAGACTACAGCCTCCTGCCAAGCCTCAAGCCCGAAGACTCCAGCCTCCTGCCTAGCCTCAAGCCGGAAGGCTCAGGCATCCTGCCTAGTCTCAAGCCTGAAGACTCCAGCCTCCTTCCTAGCTTCAAGCCTGAAGACTCCACCCTCCTGCCGAGCCTCAAGCCTGAAGATTCCAGCCTCCTGCCGAGCTTCAAGCCTGAAGACTCCAGCCTCCTGCCTCGCTTCAAGCCTGAAGACTCCAGCCTCCTGCCTAGCCTCAAGCCTCCAGCCTCCTGCCTAGCCCCAAAGCCCGAAGAGTCCAGCCTCCTCCCTAGCCTCAAGCACGAAGACTCCAGCCTCCTGCCTAGCCTCAAGCCCGATGACTCCAGCCTCCTTTCTAGCCTCAAGCGCGAATACTCCAGCCTCCTGCCTAGCCTCAAGCCCGAAGACTCCAGCCTCCTGCCTAGCCTCAAGCCCGATGACTCCAGCATCCTGCCTAGCCTCAAGCCTGAAGATTCCAGGCTCCTTCCTAGCCTCAAGCCTGAAGACTCCACCCTCCTGCCTTGCCTCAAGCCTGAAGATTCCAGCCTCCTGCCGAGCTTCAAGCCTGAAGACTCCAGCCTCCTGCCTAGCCTCAAACCTGAAGACTCCAACCTCTATCCTAGCCTCAAGCCTGTAAACTCCAGACTCCTTCCTAGCCTCAAGCCTGAAGACTCCAGCCTCCTGCCTCGCCTCAACCCTGAAGCCTCCAGCCTCCTGCCTAGCCTCAAGACCGAAGACTCCAGCCTCCGGCCTAGCCTCCAGCCCGACAACTACAGCCTCCTTCCTAGCCTCAAGCCCGAAGACTCCAGCCTCCTGCCTAGCCTCAAGCCCGAAGACCCTCAGCCTCCTGCCTAGCCACATGCCTGATGACTCCAGCCTCCTGCCTAGCCTCAAGCTCAAAGACTCCAGCCTCCTGCCTCGCCTCAACCCTGAAGCCTCCAGCCTCCTGCCTAGCCTCAAGACCGAAGACTCCAGCCTCCGGCCTAGCCTCCAGCCCGACGACTACAGCCTCCTTCCTAGCCTCAAGCCCGAAGACTCCAGCCTCCTGCCTAGCCTCAAGACCGAAGACCCTCAGCCTCCTGCCTAGCCTCAAGCCTGACGACTCCAGCCTCCTGCCTAGCCTCAAGCTCAAAGACTCCAGCCTCCAGCCAAGCCCCAAGCCCGAAGACTCCAGCCTCCTGCCAAGCCTCAAGCCCGAAGACTCCAGCCTCCTGCCTAGCCTCAAGCCGGAAGACTCGAAGACTCCAGCCTCCTGCCAAGCCTCAAGCCCGAAGACTCCAGCCTCCTGCCTAGCCTCACGCCGGAAGACTCAGGCCTCCCGCCTAGTCTCAAGCCTGAAGACTCGAGCCTCCTGCCCAGCCTCAAGCCTGAAGACTCCAGCCTCCTGCCTGGGCTTAAGCCCGAAGACTCCAGCCTCCTGCCTAGACTCAAGACCGAAGACTGCAGCCTCCTGCCTAGCCTCCATCCTGAAGTCTCCAGACTCCTGCCTAGCCTCAAGCCTGAAGACTCCAGACTCGTGCCAAGCCTCAGGCCCGAACACTCCAGCCTCCTCCCTAGCCTCAAGCCTGAAGACTCCAGCCTCCTGCCTAGCCTTAAGCCCGAAGACTCCAGCCTCCTGCCAAGCCTCAAGCCTGAAGACTCCAGCATCCTGCCTAGCCTCAAGAATCCAGCCTCCTTCCTAGCCACAAGCCTGAAGACTCCAGACTCCTGCCTAGCCTAAAGCCTGAAGAGTCCAGCCTCCTGCCTAGCCTCAAGCCCGAAGACTCCAGCCTCGTGCCTAGCCTCAAGCCCGAAGAATCCGGCATCCTGCCTAGTCTCAAGCCCGAAGTCTCCAGCCTCCTGCCAAGCCTCAAGCCCGAAGACTCCAACTCCTGCCTAGCCTCAAGCCCGAAGACTCCAGCCTCCTGCCAAGCCGCAAGCCTGAAGACTCCAGCTTCCAGCCAAGCCTCAAGCCCGAAGACTCTAGCCTCCTGCCAAGCCTCAAGCCCGAAGACTACAGCCTCCTGCCTAGCCTCAAGCCTGAAGACTCCAGACTCCTGCCAAGCCTCAGGCCCGAACACTCCAGCCTCCTCCCTAGCCTCAAGCCTAAAGACTCCAGCCTCCTGCCTAGCCTCAAGGCCGAAGATTCCAGCCCACTGCCAAGCCTCAAGCCTGAAGACTCCAGCTTCCTGCCAAGCCTCAAGCCAGAAGACTCCAGCCTCCTGACAACCCTCAAGCCCGAAGACTATAGCCTTCTGCCTAGCCTCAAGCCTGAAGACTCCAGCCTCCTGCCTAACCTCAAGCCCGACGACTCCAGCCTCCTGACAAGCCTCAAGCCCGAAGACGCCAGCCTCCTGCCAAGCCTCAAGCCCGAAGACTCCAACCTGCTGCCTAGCCTCAAGACTCCAGCCTCCTGCCTAGCCCCAAAGCCCGAAGACTCCAGCCTCCTGCCTAGCCTCAAGCCCGAAGGCTCCAGCCTCCTGCCTAGCCTCAAGCCCGAAGACTCCAGCATCCTGCCATGCCTCAAGAGTGAAGACTCCAGCATCCTGCCTAGCCTCAAGCCTGAAGATTCCAGCCTCCTTCCTAGCCTCAAGCCTGAAGACTCCACCCTCCTGCCTAGCCTCAAGCCTGAAGATTCCAGCCTTCTGCCTAGCCCCAAAGCCCGAAGACTCCAGACTCCTTCCTAGCCTCAAGCCCGAAGACTCCAGCCTCCAGCCTAGCCTCAAGCCCGAAGACCCTCAGCCTCCTGCCTAGCCTCAAGCCTGACGACTCCAGCCTCCTGCCTAGCCTCAAGCTCAAAGACTCCAGCCTCCTGCCAAGCCTCAAGCCCGAAGACTCCAGCCTCCTGCCAAGCCTCAAACCCGAAGACTCCAGCCTCTTGCCTAGCCTCAAGCCGGAAGTCTCGAAGACTCCAGCCTCCTGCCTAGCCTCAAGCCCGATGACTCCAGCATCCTGCCTAGCCTCAAGCCTGAAGATTCCAGCCTCCTTCCTAGCCTCAAGCCTGAAGACTCCACCCTCCCGCCTTGCCTCAAGCCTGAAGATTCCAGCCTCCTGCCGAGCTTCAAGCCTGAAGACTCCAGCCTCCTGCCTAGCCTCAAACCTGAAGACTCCAACCTCTATCCTAGCCTCAAGCCTGTAAACTCCAGACTCCTTCCTAGCCTCAAGCCTGAAGACTCCAGGCTCCTGCCTCGCCTCAACCCTGAAGCCTCCAGCCTCCTGCCTAGCCTCAAGACCGAAGACTCCAGCCTCCGGCCTAGCCTCCAGCCCGACGACTACAGCCTCCTTCCTAGCCTCAAGCCCGAAGACTCCAGCCTCCTGCCTAGCCTCAAGCCCGAAGACCCTCAGCCTCCTGCCTAGCCTCAAGCCTGACGACTCCAGCCTCCTGCCTAGCCTCAAGCTCAAAGACTCCAGCCTCCTGCCAAGCCTCAAGACCGAAGACTCCAGCCTCCTGCCAAGCCTCAAGCCCGAAGACTCCAGCCTCCTGCCTAGCCTCAAACCCAAAGACTCCAGCCTACTGCCTAGCTTCAAGCCCGAAGACTCCAGCCTCCTGCGTAGCCTCAACCGCGAAGACGACAGCCTCCTGCCAAGCCTCAAGCCTGAAGAGTCCAGCCTCCTGCCTAGCCTCAAACCCGAAGAATCCAGCCTCCTGCCTAGCCTCAAGCCCGAAGACTCCAGTCTCATGTCTAGCGTCAAGCCTGAAGACTCCAGACTCCTTCCTAGCCTCAAGCCTGAAGTTTCCAGCCTCCTGCCTAGCCACAAACCTGAAGACTGCAGCCTCCAGCCTCGCTTCAAGCCTGAAGACTCCAGCCTCCTGCCTAGCCTCAAGCCTCCAGCCTCCTGCCTAGCCCCAAAGCCCGAAGAGTCCAGCCTCCTCCCTAGCCTCAAGCACGAAGACTCCAGCCTCCTGCCTAGCCTCAAACCCGATGACTCCAGCCTCCTTTCTAGCCTCAAGCGCGAATACTCCAGCCTCCTGCCTAGCCTCAAGCCCGAAGACTCCAGCCTCCTGCCTAGCCTCAAGCCTGAAGATTCCAGCCTCCTTCCTAGCCTCAAGCCTGAAGACTCCACCCTCCTGCCTTGCCTCAAGCCTGAAGATTCCAGCCTCCTGCCGAGCTTCAAGCCTGAAGACTCCAGCCTCCTGCCTAGCCTCAAACCTGAAGACTCCAACCTCTATCCTAGCCTCAAGCTCAAAGACTCCACCCTCCTGCCTAGCCTCCAGCCCGACGACTACAGCCTCCTTCCTAGCCTCAAGCCCGAAGACTCCAGCCTCCTGCCTAGCCTCAAGACCGAAGACCCTCAGCCTCCTGCCTAGCCTCAAGCCTGACGACTCCAGCCTCCTGCCTAGCCTCAAGCTCAAAGACTCCAGCCTCCTGCCAAGCCTCAAGCCCGAAGACTCCAGCCTCCTGCCAAGCCTCAAGCCCGAAGACTCCAGCCTCCTGCCTAGTCTCAAGCCTGAAGACTCCAGCCTCCTGCCTAGCCTCAAGCCTGAAGACTCCAGCCTCCTGCCTAGCCTCAAGCCCGAAGACTCCAGCCTCCTGCCTAGCCTCAAGCCCGAAGACTCCAGCCTCCTGCCAAGCCTTAAGACCGAAGACTCCAGCCTCCTGCCAAGCCTCAAGCCCGAAGACTCCAGCCTCTTTCCAAGCCTCAAGCCTGAAGACCCCAGCCTCCTGCCTAGCCTCAAGATCGAAGACACCAGCCTCCTGCCAAGCCTCAAGACGGAAGACTCCAGCCTCCTGCCAAGCCTCAATACGGAAGACTCCAGCCTCCTGCCAAGCCTCAAGCCCGAAGACTCCAGCCTCCTGCCACGCCTCAAGCCCAAAGACTCCAGCCTCCTGTCCAGACTCAAGCCCGAAAACTCCAGCCTCCTGCCAAGCCTCAAGCCCAAAGAATCCAGACTCCTGCCAAGCTTCAAGCCTGAAGACTGCAGCCTCCTGCCAAGCCTCAAGCCCGAAGACTCCACTCTCCTGCCAAGCCTCAAGCCCGAAGACTCCAGCCTCCTGCCTAGCCTCAAGCCCGAAGACTCCAGCCTCCTGCCTAGCCTCAAGCCTGAAGACTCCAGCCTCCTGCTTAGCCTCAAGCCTGACGACTCAAGCCTCCTGCCTAGCCTCAAGATCAAAGACTCCAGCATCCTGCCAAGCCTTAAGCCTGAAGACTCCAGCCTCCTGCCTAGCCTCAAGCCGGAAGGCTCAGGCCTCCTGCCTAGTCTCAAGCCTGAAGACTCCAGCCTCCTGCCTAGCCTCAAGCCTGAAGACTCCAGCCTCCTGCCTAGCCTCAAGCCCGAAGACTCCAGCCTCCTGCCTAGCCTGAAGCTCGAAGACTCCAGCCTCCTGCCTAGCCTCAAGCACGAAGGCTCCAGCCTCCTGCATAGCCTCAAGCCCGAAGACGCCAGCCTCCTGCCTAGCCTCAAGCCCAAAGACTCCAGCCTCCTGCCTGGGCTTATGCCCGAAGACTCCAGCCTCCTGCCTAGCCTCAAGCCCAAAGACTGCAGCCTCCTGCCTAGCCTCAAGCTCAAAGACTCCAGCATCCTGCCAAGCCTTAAGCCCAAAGACTCCAGCCTCCTGCCTAGCCTCAAATCCAAAGACTCCAGCCTACTGCCTAGTTTCAAGCCCGAAGACTCCAGCCTCCTGCGTAGCCTCAACCGCGAAGACTACAGCCTCCTGCCAAGCCTCAAGCCTGAAGACTCCACCCTCCTGCCTAGCCTCAAGCCTGAAGATTCCAGCCTCCTGCCTAGCCTCAAGCCTGAAGACTGCAGCCTCCTGCCTAGCCTCAAACCTGAAGACTCCAGCCTCTATCCTAGCCTCAAGCCTGTAAACTCCAGACTCCTTCCTAGCCTCAAGCCTGAAGACTCCAGCCTCCTGCCTCGCCTCAACCCTGAAGCCTCCAGCCTCCTGCCTAGCCTCAGGACCGAAGACTCCAGCCTCCGGCCTAGCCTCCAGCCCGACGACTACAGCCTCCTTCCTAGCCTCAAGCCCGAAGACTCCAGCCTCCTGCCTAGCCTCAAGCCCGAAGACCCTCAGCCTCCTGCCTAGCCTCAAGCCTGACGACTCCAGCCTCCTGCCTAGCCTCAAGCTCAAAGACTACAGCATCCTGCCACGCCTTAAGCCCGAAGACTCCAGCGTCCTGCCAAGCCTCAAGCCCGAAGACTCCAGCCTCCTGCCAAGCCTCAAGCCTGAAGGCTCCAGCCTCCTGCCTAGCCTCAAGCCGGAAGACTCGAAGACTCCAGCATCCTGCCAATCCTCAAGCCCGAAGACTCCAGCCTCCTGCCTAGCCTCAAGCTGGAAGACTCAGGCCTCCCACCTAGTCTCAAGCCTGAAGACTCGAGCCTCCTGCCTAGCCTCAAGCCTGAAGACTCCAGCCTCCTGCCTAGCCTCAAGCCCGAAGACTCCAGCCTCCTGCCTAGCGTCAAGCTTGAAGAGTCCAGCCTCCTGCCTGGCCTCAAGCCCAAAGACTCCAGCCTCCTGCCTGGGCTTAAGCCCGAAGACTCCAGCCTCCTGCCTAGCCTCAAGACCGAAGACTGCAGCCTCCTGCCTAGCCTCCATCCTGAAGACTCCAGACTCCTGCCTAGCCTCAAGCCTGAAGACTCCAGACTCCTGCCAAGCCTCAGGCCCGAACACTCCAGCCTCCTCCCTAGCCTCAAGCCTGAAGACTCCAGCCTCCTGCCTGGCCTTAAGCCCGAAGACTCCAGCCTCCTGCCAAGCCTCAAGCCTGAAGACTCCAGCATCCTGCCTAGCCTCAAGAATCCAGCCTCCTTCCTAGCCACAAGCCCGAAGACTCCAGACTCCTGCCTAGCCTAAAGCCTGAAGAGTCCAGCCTCCTGCCTAGCCTCAAGCCCGAAGACTCCAGCCTCGTGCCTAGCCTCAAGCCCGAAGAATCCGGCATCCTGCCTAGTCTCAAGCCCAAATCCTCCAGCCTCCTGCCTAGCCTCAAACCCGAAGACTCCAACTCCTGCCTAGCCTCAAGCCCGACGACTCCAGTCTCCTTCCTAGCCTCAAGCCCGAAGACTCCAGCCTCCTACCAAGCGTGAAGCCCGAAGACTCCAGCCTCCTGCCAAGCCGCAAACCTGAAGACTCCAGCTTCCAGCCAAGCCTCAAGCCCGAAGACTCTAGCCTCCTGCCAAGCCTCAAGCCCGAAGACTACAGCCTCCTGCCTAGCCTCAAGCCTGAAGACTCCAGACTCCTGCCAAGCCTCAGGCCCGAACACTCCAGCCTCCTACCAAGCCTCAAGCCCGAAGACTCCAGCGTCCTGCCAAGCCACAAGCCTGAAGACTCCAGCTTCCAGCCAACCCTCAAGCCCGAAGACTCCAGCCTCCTGCCTAGCCTCAAGCCCGAAGACTCCAGCCTCCTGCCTAGCCTCAAGCCCGACGACTCCAGTCTCCTTCCTAGACTCAAGCCCGAAGACTCCAGTCTCCTACCATGCCTCAAGCCCGAAGACTCCAGCCTCCTGCCAAGCCACAAGCCTGAAGACTCCAGCTTCCAGCCAAGCCTCAAGCCCGAAGACTCCAGCCTCCTGCCAAGCCTCAAGCCCGAAGACTCCAGCCTCCTGCCTAGCCTCAAGCCTGAAGACTCCAGACTCCTGCCAAGCCTCAGGCCCGAACACTCCAGCCTCCTCCCTAGCCTCAAGCCTGAAGACTCCAGCCTCCTGCCTAGCCTCAAGACCGAAGATTCCTGCCCCCTGCCAAGCCTCAAGCCTGAAGACTCCAGCTTCCTGCCAAGCCTCAAGCCAGAAGACCCCAGCCTCCTGCCTAGCCTCAAGCTCGAAGACACCAGCCTCCTGCCAAGCTTCAAGACGGAAGACTCCAGCCTCCTGCCAAGCCTCAAGACGGAAGACTCCAGCCTCCTGCCAAGCCTCAATCCCGAAGACTCCAGCCTCCTGCCTAGCCTCAAGCCGGAAGGCTCAGGCATCCTGCCTAGTCTCAAGCCTGAAGACTCCAGCCTCCTTCCTAGCTTCAAGCCTGAAGACTCCACCCTCCTGCCGAGCCTCAAGCCTGAAGATTCCAGCCTCCTGCCGAGCTTCAAGCCTGAAGACTCCAGCCTCCTGCCTCGCTTCAAGCCTGAAGACTCCAGCCTCCTGCCTAGCCTCAAGCCTCCAGCCTCCTGCCTAGCCCCAAAGCCCGAAGAGTCCAGCCTCCTCCCTAGCCTCAAGCACGAAGACTCCAGCCTCCTGCCTAGCCTCAAGCCCGATGACTCCAGCCTCCTTTCTAGCCTCAAGCGCGAATACTCCAGCCTCCTGCCTAGCCTCAAGCCCGAAGACTCCAGCCTCCTGCCTAGCCTCAAGCCCGATGACTCCAGCATCCTGCCTAGCCTCAAGCCTGAAGATTCCAGGCTCCTTCCTAGCCTCAAGCCTGAAGACTCCACCCTCCTGCCTTGCCTCAAGCCTGAAGATTCCAGCCTCCTGCCGAGCTTCAAGCCTGAAGACTCCAGCCTCCTGCCTAGCCTCAAACCTGAAGACTCCAACCTCTATCCTAGCCTCAAGCCTGTAAACTCCAGACTCCTTCCTAGCCTCAAGCCTGAAGACTCCAGCCTCCTGCCTCGCCTCAACCCTGAAGCCTCCAGCCTCCTGCCTAGCCTCAAGACCGAAGACTCCAGCCTCCGGCCTAGCCTCCAGCCCGACAACTACAGCCTCCTTCCTAGCCTCAAGCCCGAAGACTCCAGCCTCCTGCCTAGCCTCAAGCCCGAAGACCCTCAGCCTCCTGCCTAGCCTCATGCCTGATGACTCCAGCCTCCTGCCTAGCCTCAAGCTCAAAGACTCCAGCCTCCTGCCTCGCCTCAACCCTGATGCCTCCAGCCTCCTGCCTAGCCTCAAGACCGAAGACTCCAGCCTCCGGCCTAGCCTCCAGCCCGACGACTACAGCCTCCTTCCTAGCCTCAAGCCCGAAGACTCCAGCCTCCTGCCTAGCCTCAAGACCGAAGACCCTCAGCCTCCTGCCTAGCCTCAAGCCTGACGACTCCAGCCTCCTGCCTAGCCTCAAGCTCAAAGACTCCAGCCTCCTGCCAAGCCTCAAGCCCGAAGACTCCAGCCTCCTGCCAAGCCTCAAGCCCGAAGACTCCAGCCTCCTGCCTAGCCTCAAGCCGGAAGACTCGAAGACTCCAGCCTCCTGCCAAGCCTCAAGCCCGAAGACTCCAGCCTCCTGCCTAGCCTCAAGCCGGAAGACTCAGGCCTCCCGCCTAGTCTCAAGCCTGAAGACTCGAGCCTCCTGCCTAGCCTCAAGCCTGAAGACTCCAGCCTCCTGCCTGGGCTTAAGCCCGAAGACTCCAGCCTCCTGCCTAGACTCAAGACCGAAGACTGCAGCCTCCTGCCTAGCCTCCATCCTGAAGTCTCCAGACTCCTGCCTAGCCTCAAGCCTGAAGACTCCAGACTCCTGCCAAGCCTCAGGCCCGAACACTCCAGCCTCCTCCCTAGCCTCAAGCCTGAAGACTCCAGCCTCCTGCCTAGCCTTAAGCCCGAAGACTCCAGCCTCCTGCCAAGCCTCAAGCCTGAAGACTCCAGCATCCTGCCTAGCCTCAAGAATCCAGCCTCCTTCCTAGCCACAAGCCCGAAGACTCCAGACTCCTGCCTAGCCTAAAGCCTGAAGAGTCCAGCCTCCTGCCTAGCCTCAAGCCCGAAGACTCCAGCCTCGTGCCTAGCCTCAAGCCCGAAGAATCCGGCATCCTGCCTAGTCTCAAGCCCGAAGTCTCCAGCCTCCTGCCAAGCCTCAAGCCCGAAGACTCCAACTCCTGCCTAGCCTCAAGCCCGAAGACTCCAGCCTCCTGCCAAGCCGCAAGCCTGAAGACTCCAGCTTCCAGCCAAGCCTCAAGCCCGAAGACTCTAGCCTCCTGCCAAGCCTCAAGCCCGAAGACTACAGCCTCCTGCCTAGCCTCAAGCCTGAAGACTCCAGACTCCTGCCAAGCCTCAGGCCCGAACACTCCAGCCTCCTCCCTAGCCTCAAGCCTAAAGACTCCAGCCTCCTGCCTAGCCTCAAGGCCGAAGATTCCAGCCCACTGCCAAGCCTCAAGCCTGAAGACTCCAGCTTCCTGCCAAGCCTCAAGCCAGAAGACTCCAGCCTCCTGACAACCCTCAAGCCCGAAGACTATAGCCTTCTGCCTAGCCTCAAGCCTGAAGACTCCAGCCTCCTGCCTAACCTCAAGCCCGACGACTCCAGCCTCCTGACAAGCCTCAAGCCCGAAGACGCCAGCCTCCTGCCAAGCCTCAAGCCCGAAGACTCCAACCTGCTGCCTAGCCTCAAGACTCCAGCCTCCTGCCTAGCCCCAAAGCCCGAAGACTCCAGCCTCCTGCCTAGCCTCAAGCCCGAAGGCTCCAGCCTCCTGCCTAGCCACAAGCCCGAAGACTCCAGCATCCTGCCATGCCTCAAGAGTGAAGACTCCAGCATCCTGCCTAGCCTCAAGCCTGAAGGTTCCAGCCTCCTTCCTAGCCTCAAGCCTGAAGACTCCACCCTCCTGCCTAGCCTCAAGCCTGAAGATTCCAGCCTTCTGCCTAGCCCCAAAGCCCGAAGACTCCAGCCTCCTTCCTAGCCTCAAGCCCGAAGACTCCAGCCTCCAGCCTAGCCTCAAGCCCGAAGACCCTCAGCCTCCTGCCTAGCCTCAAGCCTGACGACTCCAGCCTCCTGCCTAGCCTCAAGCTCAAAGACTCCAGCCTCCTGCCAAGCCTCAAGCCCGAAGACTCCAGCCTCCTGCCAAGCCTCAAACCCGAAGACTCCAGCCTCTTGCCTAGCCTCAAGCCGGAAGTCTCGAAGACTCCAGCCTCCTGCCTAGCCTCAAGCCCGATGACTCCAGCATGCTGCCTAGCCTCAAGCCTGAAGATTCCAGCCTCCTTCCTAGCCTCAAGCCTGAAGACTCCACCCTCCTGCCTTGCCTCAAGCCTGAAGATTCCAGCCTCCTGCCGAGCTTCAAGCCTGAAGACTCCAGCCTCCTGCCTAGCCTCAAACCTGAAGACTCCAACCTCTATCCTAGCCTCAAGCCTGTAAACTCCAGACTCCTTCCTAGCCTCAAGCCTGAAGACTCCAGCCTCCTGCCTCGCCTCAACCCTGAAGCCTCCAGCCTCCTGCCTAGCCTCAAGACCGAAGACTCCAGCCTCCGGCCTAGCCTCCAGCCCGACGACTACAGCCTCCTTCCTAGCCTCAAGCCCGAAGACTCCAGCCTCCTGCCTAGCCTCAAGCCCGAAGACCCTCAGCCTCCTGCCTAGCCTCAAGCCTGACGACTCCAGCCTCCTGCCTAGCCTCAAGCTCAAAGACTCCAGCCTCCTGCCAAGCCTCAAGACCGAAGACTCCAGCCTCCTGCCAAGCCTCAAGCCCGAAGACTCCAGCCTCCTGCCTAGCCTCAAACCCAAAGACTCCAGCCTACTGCCTAGCTTCAAGCCCGAAGACTCCAGCCTCCTGCGTAGCCTCATCCGCGAAGACGACAGCCTCCTGCCAAGCCTCGAGCCTGAAGAGTCCAGCCTCCTGCCTAGCCTCAAACCCGAAGAATCCAGCCTCCTGCCTAGCCTCAAGCCCGAAGACTCCAGTCTCATGTCTAGCGTCAAGCCTGAAGACTCCAGACTCCTTCCTAGCCTCAAGCCTGAAGTTTCCAGCCTCCTGCCTAGCCACAAACCTGAAGACTGCAGCCTCCAGCCTCGCTTCAAGCCTGAAGACTCCAGCCTCCTGCCTAGCCTCAAGCCTCCAGCCTCCTGCCTAGCCCCAAAGCCCGAAGAGTCCATACAAATTAATCACATTTAATTATCACATATAAACCTGACATTTAATGTAAATAAAGTAGACACTTAATATGTAATTGATGACTGACATAATGTATTTTATATTTAGAAAATGTGGTATCTTGCATCTTTAAAGGAAATTATACATAATCTAAAATCAGTATGTGTTAAATAGCTTAGATAAACACATTCCAATTTGGCTTATTGTGAAGTATCAATTACCCTCCTGAACCCTTTTCATCTCATGCCATGTGAGATAAAGTTCAAAGTTCAAAGTACATTTATTATCAAAACATGTATACATTACGCAATCTTGATATTTGTCTTCTTACAGGCACCTCTATCCTAGCCTCAAGCCTGTAAACTCCATACTCCTTCCTAGCCTCAAGCCTGAAGACTCCAGCCTCCTGCCTCGCCTCAACCCTGAAGCCTCCAGCCTCCTGCTAGCCTCAAGACCGAAGACTCCAGCCTCCGGCCTAGCCTCCAGCCCGACGACTACAGCCTCCTTCTAGCCTCAAGCCCGAAGACTCCAGCCTCCTGTCTAGCCTCAAGCCCGAAGACCCTCAGCCTCTGCCTAGCCTCATGCCTGATGACTCCAGCCTCCTGCCTAGCCTCAAGCTCAAAGACTCCAGCCTCCTGCCTCGCCTCAACCCTGAAGCCTCCAGCCTCCTGCCTAGCCTCAAGACCGAAGACTCCAGCCTCGGCCTAGCCTCCAGCCCGACGACTACAGCCTCCTTCCTAGCCTCAAGCCCGAAGACTCCAGCCTCCTGCCTAGCCTCAAGACCGAAGACCCTCAGCCTCCTGCCTAGCCTCAAGCCTGACGACTCCAGCCTCCTGCCTAGCCTCAAGCTCAAAGACTCCAGCCTCCTGCCAAGCCTCAAGCCCGAAGACTCCAGCCTCCTGCCAAGCCTCAAGCCCGAAGACTCCAGCCTCCTGCCTAGCCTCAAGCCGGAAGACTCGAAGACTCCAGCCTCCTGCCAAGCCTCAAGCCCGAAGACTCCAGCCTCCTGCCTAGCCTCAAGCCGGAAGACTCAGGCCTCCCGCCTAGTCTCAAGCCTGAAGACTCGAGCCTCCTGCCTAGCCTCAAGCCTGAAGACTCCAGCCTCCTGCCTGGGCTTAAGCCCGAAGACTCCAGCCTCCTGCCTAGACTCAAGACCGAAGACTGCAGCCTCCTGCCTAGCCTCCATCCTGAAGTCTCCAGACTCCTGCCTAGCCTCAAGCCTGAAGACTCCAGACTCCTGCCAAGCCTCAGGCCCGAACACTCCAGCCTCCTCCCTAGCCTCAAGCCTGAAGACTCCAGCCTCCTGCCTAGCCTTAAGCCCGAAGACTCCAGCCTCCTGCCAAGCCTCAAGCCTGAAGACTCCAGCATCCTGCCTAGCCTCAAGAATCCAGCCTCCTTCCTAGCCACAAGCCCGAAGACTCCAGACTCCTGCCTAGCCTAAAGCCTGAAGAGTCCAGCCTCCTGCCCAGCCTCAAGCCCGAAGACTCCAGCCTCGTGCCTAGCCTCAAGCCCGAAGAATCCGGCATCCTGCCTAGTCTCAAGCCCGAAGTCTCCAGCCTCCTGCCAAGCCTCAAGCCCGAAGACTCCAACTCCTGCCTAGCCTCAAGCCCGAAGACTCCAGCCTCCTGCCAAGCCACAAGCCTGAAGACTCCAGCTTCCAGCCAAGCCTCAAGCCCGAAGACTCTAGCCTCCTGCCAAGCCTCAAGCCCGAAGACTACAGCCTCCTGCCTAGCCTCAAGCCTGAAGACTCCAGACTCCTGCCAAGCCTCAGGCCCGAACACTCCAGCCTCCTCCCTAGCCTCAAGCCTAAAGACTCCAGCCTCCTGCCTAGCCTCAAGGCCGAAGATTCCAGCCCACTGCCAAGCCTCAAGCCTGAAGACTCCAGCTTCCTGCCAAGCCTCAAGCCAGAAGACTCCAGCCTCCTGACAACCCTCAAGCCCGAAGACTATAGCCTTCTGCCTAGCCTCAAGCCCGAAGACTCCAGCCTCCTGCCTAACCTCAAGCCCGACGACTCCAGCCTCCTGACAAGCCTCAAGCCCGAAGACGCCAGCCTCCTGCCAAGCCTCAAGCCCGAAGACTCCAACCTGCTGCCTAGCCTCAAGACTCCAGCCTCCTGCCTAGCCCCAAAGCCCGAAGACTCCAGCCTCCTGCCTAGCCTCAAGCCCGAAGGCTCCAGCCTCCTGCCTAGCCTCAAGCCCGAAGACTCCAGCATCCTGCCATGCCTCAAGAGTGAAGACTCCAGCATCCTGCCTAGCCTCAAGCCTGAAGAATCCAGCCTCCTTCCTAGCCTCAAGCCTGAAGACTCCACCCTCCTGCCTAGCCTCAAGCCTGAAGATTCCAGCCTTCTGCCTAGCCTCAAGCCTGAAGACTCCAGCCTCCTGCCTAGCCCCAAAGCCCGAAGACTCCAGCCTCCTGTCCAGCCTAAAGCCTGAAGACTCCAGACTCCTTCCTAGCCTCAAGCCTGAAGACTCCAGCCTCCTGCCTCGCCTCAACCCTGAAGACTCCAGCCTCCTGCCTAGCCTCAAGACTCCAGCCTTCTGCCTAGCCTCAAGCCCGAAGATTCGGGCCTCCTGCCTAGCCTCAAGCCGGAAAACTCCAGCCTCCTGCCAAGCCTTAAAACCGAAGACTCCAGCCTCCTGCCAATCCTCAAGACCGAAGACTCCAGCCTCTTTCCAAGCCTCAAGCCTGAAGACTCCAGCCTCCTTCTTACCTCAAGCCTGACGACTCCAGCCTCCTGCCTAGCCTCAAGATCAAAGACTCCAGCATCCTGCCAAGCCTTAAGCCTGAAGACTCCAGCCTCCTGCCTAGCCTCAAGCCGGAAGTCTCGAAGACTCCAGCCTCCTGCCAAGCCTCAAACCCGAAGACTCCAGCCTCCTGCCTAGCCTCAAGCCGGAAGACTCAGGCCTCCCGCCTAGTCTCAAGCCTGAAGACTCGAGCCTCCTGCCTAGCCTGAAGTCTGAAGACTCCAGCCTCCTGCCTAGCCTCAAGCCCGAAGACTCCAGCCTCCTGCCTAGCCTCAAGCTTGAAGAGTCCAGCCTCCTGCCTAGCCTCAAGCACGAAGACTCCGGCCTCCTGCCTAGCCTCAAGCCCGAAGACGCCAGCCTCCTGCCTAGCCTCAAGCCCAAAGACTCCAGCCTCCTGGCTAGGCTTAAGCCCGAAGACTCCAGCCTCCGGCCTAGCCTCAAGACTGAAGACTGCAGCCTCCTGCCTAGCCTCCATCCTGAAGACTCCAGACTCCTGCCTAGCCTCAAGCCTGAAGACTCCAGACTCCTGCCAAGCCTCAGGCCCGAAAACTCCAGCCTCCTCCCTAGCCTCAAGCCTAAAGACTCCAGCCTCCTGCCTAGCCTTAAGCCCGAAGACTCCAGCCTCCTGCCAAGCCTCAAGCCTGAAGACTCCAGCATCCTGCCTAGCCTCAAGAATCCAGCCTCCTTCCTAGCCTCAAGCCTGAAGACTCCAGACTCCTGCCAAGCCTCAGGCCCGAAAACTCCAGCCTCCTCCCTAGCCTCAAGCCTAAAGACTCCAGCCTCCTGCCTAGCCTTAAGCCCGAAGACTCCAGCCTCCTGCCAAGCCTCAAGCCTGAAGAGTCCAGCCTCCTGCCTAGCCTCAAACCCGAAGAATCCAGCCTCCTGCCTAGCCTCAAG
Source organism: Mobula birostris (assembly GCF_030028105.1). Lineage (NCBI taxonomy): Eukaryota > Metazoa > Chordata > Chondrichthyes > Myliobatiformes > Myliobatidae > Mobula > Mobula birostris. The sequence goes on from NW_027278484.1 coordinate 44,242, forward strand.
CCCGAGGACTCCAACTCCTGCCTAGCCTCAAGCCCGACGACTCCAGTCTCATTCCTAGCCTCAAGCCCGAAGACCCCAGCCTCCTACCAAGAGTCAAGCCCGAAGACTCCAGCCTCCTGCCAAGCCGCAAGCCTGAAGACTCCAGCTTCCAGCCAAGCCTCAAGCCCGAAGACTCTAGCCTCCTGCCAAGCCTCAAGCCTGAAGACTCCAGAATCCTGCCAAGCCTCAGGCCCGAACACTCCAGCCTCCTCCCTAGCCTCAAGCCTAAAGACTCCAGCCTCCTGCCTAGCCTCAAGGCCGAAGATTCCAGCCCCCTGCCAAGCCTCAAGCCTGAAGACTCCAGCCTCCTGCCTAGCCTCAAACCAGAAGACTCCAGACTCCTGCCTAGCCTCAAGCCTGAAGACTCCAGCCTCCTGTCCAGCCTAAAGCCTGAAGACTCCAGACTCCTTCCTAGCCTCAAGCCTGAAGACTCGGGCCTCCTGCCTGGCCTCAAGCCCGAAGACTCCAGCCTCCTGCCAAGCCTTAAGAGCGAAGACTCCAGCCTCCTGCCAAGCCTCAAGCCCGAAGACTCCAGCCTCTTTCCAAGCCTCAAGCCTGAAGACCCCAGCCTCCTGCCTAGCCTCAAGATCGAAGACACCAGCCTCCTGCCAAGCCTCAAGACGGAAGACTCCAGCCTCCTGCCAAGCCTCAAGACGGAAGACTCCAGCCTCCTGCCAAGCCTCAAGCCCGAAGACTCCAGCCTCCTGCCACGCCTCAAGCCCAAAGACTCCAGCCTCCTGTCCAGCCTCAAGCCCGAAAACTCCAGCCTCCTGCCAAGCCTCAAGCCCAAAGAATCCAGACTCCTGCCAAGCTTCAAGCCTGAAGACTGCAGCCTCCTGCCAAGCCTCAAGCCCGAAGACTCCACTCTCCTGCCAAGCCTCAAGCCCGAAGACTCCAGCCTCCTGCCTAGCCTCAAGCCCGAAGACTCCAGCCTCCTGCCTAGCCTCAAGCCTGAAGACTCCAGCCTCCTGCTTAGCCTCAAGCCTGACGACTCAAGCCTCCTGCCTAGCCTCAAGATCAAAGACTCCAGCATCCTGCCAAGCCTTAAGCCCGAAGACTCCAGCCTCCTGCCTAGCCTCAAGCCGGAAGGCTCAGGCCTCCTGCCTAGTCTCAAGCCTGAAGACTCCAGCCTCCTGCCTAGCCTCAAGCCTGAAGACTCCAGCCTCCTGCCTAGCCTCAAGCCCGAAGACTCCAGCCTCCTGCCTAGCCTGAAGCTCGAAGACTCCAGCCTCCTGCCTAGCCTCAAGCACGAAGGCTCCAGCCTCCTGCATAACCTCAAGCCCGAAGACGCCAGCCTCCTGCCTAGCCTCAAGCCCAAAGACTCCAGCCTCCTGCCTGGGCTTATGCCCGAAGACTCCAGCCTCCTGCCTAGCCTCAAGCCCAAAGACTGCAGCCTCCTGCCTAGCCTCAAGCTCAAAGACTCCAGCATCCTGCCAAGCCTTAAGCCCAAAGACTCCAGCCTCCCGCCTAGCCTCAAACCCAAAGACTCCAGCCTACTGCCTAGTTTCAAGCTCGAGGACTCCAGCCTCCTGCGTAGCCTCAACCGCGAAGACTACAGCCTCCTGCCAAGCCTCAAGCCTGAAGAGTCCAGCCTCCTGCCTAGCCTCAAGCCCAAAGACTCCAGCCTCCTGCCTAGGCTTAAGCCCGAAGACTCCAGCCTCCGGCCTAGCCTCAAGACTGAAGACTGCAGCCTCCTGCCTAGCCTCCATCCTGAAGACTCCAGACTCCTGCCTAGCCTCAAGCCTGAAGACTCCAGACTCCTGCCAAGCCTCAGGCCCGAAAACTCCAGCCTCCTCCCTGGCCTCAAGCCTAAAGACTCCAGCCTCCTGCCTAGCCTTAAGCCCGAAGACTCCAGCCTCCTGCCAAGCCTCAAGCCTGAAGACTCCAGCATCCTGCCTAGCCTCAAGAATCCAGCCTCCTTCCTAGCCTCAAGCCTGAAGACTCCAGACTCCTGCCAAGCCTCAGGCCCGAAAACTCCAGCCTCCTCCCTAGCCTCAAGCCTAAAGACTCCAGCCTCCTGCCTAGCCTTAAGCCCGAAGACTCCAGCCTCCTGCCAAGCCTCAAGCCTGAAGAGTCCAGCCTCCTGCCTAGCCTCAAACCCGAAGAATCCAGCCTCCTGCCTAGCCTCAAGCCCGAGGACTCCAACTCCTGCCTAGCCTCAAGCCCGACGACTCCAGTCTCATTCCTAGCCTCAAGCCCGAAGACCCCAGCCTCCTACCAAGAGTCAAGCCCGAAGACTCCAGCCTCCTGCCAAGCCGCAAGCCTGAAGACTCCAGCTTCCAGCCAAGCCTCAAGCCCGAAGACTCTAGCCTCCTGCCAAGCCTCAAGCCTGAAGACTCCAGAATCCTGCCAAGCCTCAGGCCCGAACACTCCAGCCTCCTCCCTAGCCTCAAGCCTAAAGACTCCAGCCTCCTGCCTAGCCTCAAGGCCGAAGATTCCAGCCCCCTGCCAAGCCTCAAGCCTGAAGACTCCAGCCTCCTGCCTAGCCTCAAACCAGAAGACTCCAGACTCCTGCCTAGCCTCAAGCCTGAAGACTCCAGCCTCCTGTCCAGCCTAAAGCCTGAAGACTCCAGACTCCTTCCTAGCCTCAAGCCTGAAGACTCGGGCCTCCTGCCTGGCCTCAAGCCCGAAGACTCCAGCCTCCTGCCAAGCCTTAAGAGCGAAGACTCCAGCCTCCTGCCAAGCCTCAAGCCCGAAGACTCCAGCCTCTTTCCAAGCCTCAAGCCTGAAGACCCCAGCCTCCTGCCTAGCCTCAAGATCGAAGACACCAGCCTCCTGCCAAGCCTCAAGACGGAAGACTCCAGCCTCCTGCCAAGCCTCAAGACGGAAGACTCCAGCCTCCTGCCAAGCCTCAAGCCCGAAGACTCCAGCCTCCTGCCACGCCTCAAGCCCAAAGACTCCAGCCTCCTGTCCAGCCTCAAGCCCGAAAACTCCAGCCTCCTGCCAAGCCTCAAGCCCAAAGAATCCAGACTCCTGCCAAGCTTCAAGCCTGAAGACTGCAGCCTCCTGCCAAGCCTCAAGCCCGAAGACTCCACTCTCCTGCCAAGCCTCAAGCCCGAAGACTCCAGCCTCCTGCCTAGCCTCAAGCCCGAAGACTCCAGCCTCCTGCCTAGCCTCAAGCCTGAAGACTCCAGCCTCCTGCTTAGCCTCAAGCCTGACGACTCAAGCCTCCTGCCTAGCCTCAAGATCAAAGACTCCAGCATCCTGCCAAGCCTTAAGCCCGAAGACTCCAGCCTCCTGCCTAGCCTCAAGCCGGAAGGCTCAGGCCTCCTGCCTAGTCTCAAGCCTGAAGACTCCAGCCTCCTGCCTAGCCTCAAGCCTGAAGACTCCAGCCTCCTGCCTAGCCTCAAGCCCGAAGACTCCAGCCTCCTGCCTAGCCTGAAGCTCGAAGACTCCAGCCTCCTGCCTAGCCTCAAGCACGAAGGCTCCAGCCTCCTGCATAACCTCAAGCCCGAAGACGCCAGCCTCCTGCCTAGCCTCAAGCCCAAAGACTCCAGCCTCCTGCCTGGGCTTATGCCCGAAGACTCCAGCCTCCTGCCTAGCCTCAAGCCCAAAGACTGCAGCCTCCTGCCTAGCCTCAAGCTCAAAGACTCCAGCATCCTGCCAAGCCTTAAGCCCAAAGACTCCAGCCTCCTGCCTAGCCTCAAACCCAAAGACTCCAGCCTACTGCCTAGTTTCAAGCTCGAGGACTCCAGCCTCCTGCGTAGCCTCAACCGCGAAGACTACAGCCTCCTGCCAAGCCTCAAGCCTGAAGAGTCCAGCCTCCTGCCTAGCCTCAAACCCGAAGAATCCAGCCTCCTGCCTAGCCTCAAGCCCGAACACTCCAGCCTCATGTCTAGCGTCAAGCCTGAAGACTCCAGACTCCTTCCTAGCCTCAAGCCTGAAGTTTCCAGCCTCCTGCCTAGCCACAAACCTGAAGAATGCAGCCTCCAGCCTCGCTTCAAGCCTGAAGACTCCAGCCTCCTGCCTAGCCTCAAGCCTCCAGCCTCCTGCCTAGCCCCAAAGCCCGAAGAGTCAAGCCTCCTCCCTAGCCTCAAGCCCGATGACTCCAGCCTCCTTTCTAGCCTCAAGCGCGAATACTCCAGCCTCCTGCCTAGCCTCAAGCCCGATGACTCCAGCATCCTGCCTAGCCTCAAGCCTGAAGATTCCAGCCTCCTTCCTAGCCTCAAGCCTGAAGACTCCACCCACCTGCCTAGCCTCAAGCCTGAAGATTCCAGACTCCTGCCTAGCCTCAAGCCTAAAGACTCCAGCCTCCTGCCTAGCCTCAAACCTGAAGACTCCAGCCTCTATCCTAGCCTCAAGCCTGTAAACTCCAGACTCCTTCCTAGCCTCAAGCCTGAAGATTCCAGCCTCCTGCCTCGCCTCAACCCTGAAGACTCCAGCCTCCTGCCTAGCCTCAAGACTCCAGCCTCCGGCCTAGCCTCCAGCCCAACGACTACAGCCTCCTTCCTAGCCTCAAGGCCGAAGACTCCAGCCTCCGGCCTAGCCTCAAGCCCGAAGATCCTCAGCCTCCTGCCTAGCCTCAAGCCTGACGACTCCAGCCTCCTGCCTAGCCTCAAGCTAAAAGACTCCAGCATCCTGCCAAGCCTTAAGCCCGAAGACTCCAGCCTCCTGCCAAGCCTCAAGCCCGAAGACTCCAGCCTCCTGCCAAGCCTCAAGCCCGAAGACTCCAGCCTCCTGCCTAGCCTCAAGCCGAAAGACTCAGGCCTCCTGCCTAGTCTCAAGCCCGAAGTCTCCAGCCTCCTGCCAAGCCTCAAGCCCGAAGACTCCAACTCCTGCCTAGCCTCAAGCCCGAAGACTCCAGCCTCCTGCCAAGCCGCAAGCCTGAAGACTCCAGCTTCCAGCCAAGCCTCAAGCCCGAAGACTCTAGCCTCCTGCCAAGCCTCAAGCCCGAAGACTACAGCCTCCTGCCTAGCCTCAAGCCTGAAGACTCCAGACTCCTGCCAAGCCTCAGGCCCGAACACTCCAGCCTCCTCCCTAGCCTCAAGCCTAAAGACTCCAGCCTCCTGCCTAGCCTCAAGGCCGAAGATTCCAGCCCACTGCCAAGCCTCAAGCCTGAAGACTCCAGCTTCCTGCCAAGCCTCAAGCCAGAAGACTCCAGCCTCCTGACAACCCTCAAGCCCGAAGACTATAGCCTTCTGCCTAGCCTCAAGCCCGAAGACTCCAGCCTCCTGCCTAACCTCAAGCCCGACGACTCCAGCCTCCTGACAAGCCTCAAGCCCGAAGACGCCAGCCTCCTGCCAAGCCTCAAGCCTGAAGACTCCAACCTGCTGCCTAGCCTCAAGACTCCAGCCTCCTGCCTAGCCCCAAAGCCCGAAGACTCCAGCCTCCTGCCTAGCCTCAAGCCCGAAGGCTCCAGCCTCCTGCCTAGCCTCAAGCCCGAAGACTCCAGCATCCTGCCATGCCTCAAGAGTGAAGACTCCAGCATCCTGCCTAGCCTCAAGCCTGAAGAATCCAGCCTCCTTCCTAGCCTCAAGCCTGAAGACTCCACCCTCCTGCCTAGCCTCAAGCCTGAAGATTCCAGCCTTCTGCCTAGCCTCAAGCCTGAAGACTCCAGCCTCCTGCCTAGCCCCAAAGCCCGAAGACTCCAGCCTCCTGTCCAGCCTAAAGCCTGAAGACTCCAGACTCCTTCCTAGCCTCAAGCCTGAAGACTCCAGCCTCCTGCCTCGCCTCAACCCTGAAGACTCCAGCCTCCTGCCTAGCCTCAAGACTCCAGCCTTCTGCCTAGCCTCAAGCCCGAAGATTCGGGCCTCCTGCCTAGCCTCAAGCCGGAAAACTCCAGCCTCCTGCCAAGCCTTAAAACCGAAGACTCCAGCCTCCTGCCAATCCTCAAGACCGAAGACTCCAGCCTCTTTCCAAGCCTCAAGCCTGAAGACTCCAGCCTCCTTCTTACCTCAAGCCTGACGACTCCAGCCTCCTGCCTAGCCTCAAGATCAAAGACTCCAGCATCCTGCCAAGCCTTAAGCCTGAAGACTCCAGCCTCCTGCCTAGCCTCAAGCCGGAAGACTCGAAGACTCCAGCCTCCTGCCAAGCCTCAAACCCGAAGACTCCAGCCTCCTGCCTAGCCTCAAGCCGGAAGACTCAGGCCTCCCGCCTAGTCTCAAGCCTGAAGACTCGAGCCTCCTGCCTAGCCTGAAGTCTGAAGACTCCAGCCTCCTGCCTAGCCTCAAGCCCGAAGACTCCAGCCTCCTGCCTAGCCTCAAGCTTGAAGAGTCCAGCCTCCTGCCTAGCCTCAAGCACGAAGACTCCGGCCTCCTGCCTAGCCTCAAGCCCGAAGACGCCAGCCTCCTGCCTAGCCTCAAGCCCAAAGACTCCAGCCTCCTGCCTAGGCTTAAGCCCGAAGACTCCAGCCTCCGGCCTAGCCTCAAGACTGAAGACTGCAGCCTCCTGCCTAGCCTCCATCCTGAAGACTCCAGACTCCTGCCTAGCCTCAAGCCTGAAGACTCCAGACTCCTGCCAAGCCTCAGGCCCGAAAACTCCAGCCTCCTCCCTAGCCTCAAGCCTAAAGACTCCAGCCTCCTGCCTAGCCTTAAGCCCGAAGACTCCAGCCTCCTGCCAAGCCTCAAGCCTGAAGACTCCAGCATCCTGCCTAGCCTCAAGAATCCAGCCTCCTTCCTAGCCTCAAGCCTGAAGACTCCAGACTCCTGCCAAGCCTCAGGCCCGAAAACTCCAGCCTCCTCCCTAGCCTCAAGCCTAAAGACTCCAGCCTCCTGCCTAGCCTTAAGCCCGAAGACTCCAGCCTCCTGCCAAGCCTCAAGCCTGAAGAGTCCAGCCTCCTGCCTAGCCTCAAACCCGAAGAATCCAGCCTCCTGCCTAGCCTCAAGCCCGAGGACTCCAACTCCTGCCTAGCCTCAAGCCCGACGACTCCAGTCTCATTCCTAGCCTCAAGCCCGAAGACCCCAGCCTCCTACCAAGAGTCAAGCCCGAAGACTCCAGCCTCCTGCCAAGCCGCAAGCCTGAAGACTCCAGCTTCCAGCCAAGCCTCAAGCCCGAAGACTCTAGCCTCCTGCCAAGCCTCAAGCCTGAAGACTCCAGAATCCTGCCAAGCCTCAGGCCCGAACACTCCAGCCTCCTCCCTAGCCTCAAGCCTAAAGACTCCAGCCTCCTGCCTAGCCTCAAGGCCGAAGATTCCAGCCCCCTGCCAAGCCTCAAGCCTGAAGACTCCAGCCTCCTGCCTAGCCTCAAACCAGAAGACTCCAGACTCCTGCCTAGCCTCAAGCCTGAAGACTCCAGCCTCCTGTCCAGCCTAAAGCCTGAAGACTCCAGACTCCTTCCTAGCCTCAAGCCTGAAGACTCGGGCCTCCTGCCTGGCCTCAAGCCCGAAGACTCCAGCCTCCTGCCAAGCCTTAAGAGCGAAGACTCCAGCCTCCTGCCAAGCCTCAAGCCCGAAGACTCCAGCCTCTTTCCAAGCCTCAAGCCTGAAGACCCCAGCCTCCTGCCTAGCCTCAAGATCGAAGACACCAGCCTCCTGCCAAGCCTCAAGACGGAAGACTCCAGCCTCCTGCCAAGCCTCAAGACGGAAGACTCCAGCCTCCTGCCAAGCCTCAAGCCCGAAGACTCCAGCCTCCTGCCACGCCTCAAGCCCAAAGACTCCAGCCTCCTGTCCAGCCTCAAGCCCGAAAACTCCAGCCTCCTGCCAAGCCTCAAGCCCAAAGAATCCAGACTCCTGCCAAGCTTCAAGCCTGAAGACTGCAGCCTCCTGCCAAGCCTCAAGCCCGAAGACTCCACTCTCCTGCCAAGCCTCAAGCCCGAAGACTCCAGCCTCCTGCCTAGCCTCAAGCCCGAAGACTCCAGCCTCCTGCCTAGCCTCAAGCCTGAAGACTCCAGCCTCCTGCTTAGCCTCAAGCCTGACGACTCAAGCCTCCTGCCTAGCCTCAAGATCAAAGACTCCAGCATCCTGCCAAGCCTTAAGCCCGAAGACTCCAGCCTCCTGCCTAGCCTCAAGCCGGAAGGCTCAGGCCTCCTGCCTAGTCTCAAGCCTGAAGACTCCAGCCTCCTGCCTAGCCTCAAGCCTGAAGACTCCAGCCTCCTGCCTAGCCTCAGGCCCGAAGACTCCAGCCTCCTGCCTATCCTGAAGCTCGAAGACTCCAGCCTCCTGCCTAGCCTCAAGCACGAAGGCTCCAGCCTCCTGCATAACCTCAAGCCCGAAGACGCCAGCCTCCTGCCTAGCCTCAAGCCCAAAGACTCCAGCCTCCTGCCTGGGCTTATGCCCGAAGACTCCAGCCTCCTGCCTAGCCTCAAGCCCAAAGACTGCAGCCTCCTGCCTAGCCTCAAGCTCAAAGACTCCAGCATCCTGCCAAGCCTTAAGCCCAAAGACTCCAGCCTCCTGCCTAGCCTCAAACCCAAAGACTCCAGCCTACTGCCTAGTTTCAAGCTCGAGGACTCCAGCCTCCTGCGTAGCCTCAACCGCGAAGACTACAGCCTCCTGCCAAGCCTCAAGCCTGAAGAGTCCAGCCTCCTGCCTAGCCTCAAACCCGAAGAATCCAGCCTCCTGCCTAGCCTCAAGCCCGAACACTCCAGCCTCATGTCTAGCGTCAAGCCTGAAGACTCCAGACTCCTTCCTAGCCTCAAGCCTGAAGTTTCCAGCCTCCTGCCTAGCCACAAACCTGAAGAATGCAGCCTCCAGCCTCGCTTCAAGCCTGAAGACTCCAGCCTCCTGCCTAGCCTCAAGCCTCCAGCCTCCTGCCTAGCCCCAAAGCCCGAAGAGTCAAGCCTCCTCCCTAGCCTCAAGCCCGATGACTCCAGCCTCCTTTCTAGCCTCAAGCGCGAATACTCCAGCCTCCTGCCTAGCCTCAAGCCCGATGACTCCAGCATCCTGCCTAGCCTCAAGCCTGAAGATTCCAGCCTCCTTCCTAGCCTCAAGCCTGAAGACTCCACCCACCTGCCTAGCCTCAAGCCTGAAGATTCCAGACTCCTGCCTAGCCTCAAGCCTAAAGACTCCAGCCTCCTGCCTAGCCTCAAACCTGAAGACTCCAGCCTCTATCCTAGCCTCAAGCCTGTAAACTCCAGACTCCTTCCTAGCCTCAAGCCTGAAGATTCCAGCCTCCTGCCTCGCCTCAACCCTGAAGACTCCAGCCTCCTGCCTAGCCTCAAGACTCCAGCCTCCGGCCTAGCCTCCAGCCCAACGACTACAGCCTCCTTCCTAGCCTCAAGGCCGAAGACTCCAGCCTCCGGCCTAGCCTCAAGCCCGAAGATCCTCAGCCTCCTGCCTAGCCTCAAGCCTGACGACTCCAGCCTCCTGCCTAGCCTCAAGCTAAAAGACTCCAGCATCCTGCCAAGCCTTAAGCCCGAAGACTCCAGCCTCCTGCCAAGCCTCAAGCCCGAAGACTCCAGCCTCCTGCCAAGCCTCAAGCCCGAAGACTCCAGCCTCCTGCCTAGCCTCAAGCCGAAAGACTCAGGCCTCCTGCCTAGTCTCAAGCCTGAAGACTCGAGCCTCCTGCCTAGCCTCAAGCCTGAAGACTCCAGCCTCCTGCCTAGCCTCAAGCCCGAAGACTCCAGCCTCCTGCCTAGCCTCAAGCTTGAAGAGTCCAGCCTCCTGCCTAGCCTCAAGCATGAAGACTCCAGCCTCCTGCCTAGCCTCAAGCCTGAAGACACCAGCCTCCTGCCTAGCCTCAAACCTGAAGACTCCAGCCTCTATCCTAGCCTCAAGTCTGTAAACTCCAGACTCCTTCCTAGCCTCAAGCCTGAAGACTCCAGCCTCCTACCTCGCCTCAACTCTGAAGACTCCAGCCTCCTGCCTAGCCTCAAGCCCGAAGACTCCAGCCTCCGGCCTAGCATCAAGCCCGACGACTACAGCCTCCTTCCTAGCCTCAAGCCCGAAGACCCTCAGCCTCCTGCCTAGTATCAAGCCTGACGACTCCAGCCTCCTGCCTAGCCTCAAGCTCAAAGACTCCAGCATGCTGCCAAGCCTTAAGCCCGAAGACTCCAGCCTCCTGCCAAGCCTCAAGCCCGAAGACTCCAGCCTCCTGCCAAGCCTCAAGCCCGAAGACTCCAGCCTCCTGCCTAGCCTCAAACCAGAAGACTCCAGACTCCTGCCTAGTCTCAAGCCTGAAGACTCGAGCCTCCTGCCTAGCCTCAAGCCCGAAGAGTCCAGCCTCCTCCCTAGCCTCAAGCACGAAGACTCCAGCCTCCTGCCTAGCTTGAAGCCCGATGACTCCAGCCTCCTTTCTAGCCTCAAGCGCGAATACTCCAGCCTCCTGCCTAGCCTCCAGCCCGAAGACTCCAGCCTGCTGCCTAGCCTCAAGCCCGAAGTCTCCAACCTCCTGCCTAGCCTCAAGCCCGATGACTCCAGTCTCCTTCCTAGCCTCAAGCCCGAAGACTCCAGCCTCCTACCAAGCCTCAAGCCCGAAGACTCCAGCCTCCTGCAAGCCGCAAGCCTGAAGACTCCAGCTTCCAGCCAAGCCTCAAGCCCAAAGACTCCAACCTCCTGCCAAGCCTCAAGCCTGAAGACTCCAGACTCCTGCCAAGCCTCAGGCCCGAACACTCCAGCCTCCTCCCTAGCCTCAAGCCTGAAGACTCCAGCCTCCTGCCTAGCCTCAAGCCTGAAGACTCCAGCCTCCTGCCAAGCCTCAAGCCTGAAGACTCCAGCCTCCTGCCAAGCCTCAAGACGGAAGACTCCAGCCTCCTGCCAAGCCTCAAGACGGAAGACTCCAGCCTCCTGCCACGACTCAAGCCCAAAGACTCCAGCCTCCTGTCCAGCCTCAAGCCCGAAAACTCCAGCCTCCTGCCAAGCCTCAAGCCCGAAGAATCCAGACTCCTGCCAAACTTCAAGCCTGAAGACTGCAGCCTCCTGCCAAGCCTCAAGCCCGGAGACTCCACTCTACTGCCAAGCCTCAAGCACGAAGACTCCAGCCTCCTGCCTAGCCTCAAGCCCGAAGAATCCAGCCTCCTGCCTACCCTCAAGCCCGACGACTCCAGTCTCCTTCCTAGCCTCAAGCCCGAAGACTCCAGCCTCCTACCAAGCCTCAAGCCCGAAGAATCCAGCCTCCTGCCAAGCAACAAGCCTGAAGACTCCAGCTTCCAGCCAAGCCTCAAGCCCGAAGACTCCAGCCTCCTGCCTAGCCTCAAGCCTGAAGACTCCAGACTCCTGCCAAGCCTCAGGCCCGAACACTCCAGCCTCCTGCCAAGCCACAAGCCTGAAGACTCCAGCTTCCAGCCAAGCCTCAAGCCCGAAGACTCCAGCGTCCTGCCAAGCCTCAAGCACGAAGACTCCAGCCTCCTGCCTAGCCTCAAGCATGAAGACTCCAGACTCCTGCCAAGCCTCAGGTCCGAACACTCCAGCCTCCTCCCTAGCCTCAAGCCTGAAGACTCCAGCCTCCTGCCTAGCCTCAAGGCCGAAGATTCCTGCCCCCTGCCAAGCCTCAAGCCTGAAGACTCCAGCTTCCTGCCAAGCCTCAAGCCAGAAGACCCCAGCCTCCTGCCTAGCCTCAAGCTCGAAGACACCAGCCTCCTGCCAAGTCTCAAGGCGGAAGACTCCAGCCTTCTGCCAAGCCTCAAGATGGAAGACTCCAGCCTCCTGCTAAGCCTCAAGCCCGAAGAATCCAGCCTCCTGCCACGCCTCAAGCCCAAAGACTCCAGCCTCCTGTCCAGCCTCAAGCCCGAAAACTCCAGCCTCCTGCCAAGCCTCAAGACCGAAGAATCCAGACTCCTGCCACGCTTCAAGCCTGAAGACTGCAGGCTCCTGCCAAGCCTCAAGCCCGAAGACTCCACTCTCCTGCCAAGCCTCAAGCCCGAAGACTCCAGCCTCCTGCCTAGCCTCAAGCCCGAAGACTCCAGCCTCCTGCCTAGCCTCAAGCCCAAAGACTCCAGCCTCCTGCATAGCCTCAAGCCTGACGACTCCAGCCTCCTGCCTAGCCTCAAAATCAAAGACTCCAGCCTTCTTCCTAGCCTCAAGCCTGAAGACTCCACCCTCCTGCCTAGCCTCAAGCCTGAAGATTCCAGCCTCCTGCCTAGCCTGAAGCTCGAAGACTCCAGCCTCCTGCCTAGCCTCAAGCACGAAGGCTCCAGCCTCCTGCATAGCCTCAAGCCCGAAGACGCCAGCCTCCTGCCTAGCCTCAAGCCCAAAGACTCCAGCCTCCTGCCTGGGCTTATGCCCGAAGACTCCAGCCTCCTGCCTAGCCTCAAACCCAAAGACTCCAGCCTACTGCCTAGTTTCAAGCCCGAAGACTCCAGCCTCCTGCGTAGCCTCAACCGCGAAGACTACAGCCTCCTGCCAAGCCTCAAGCCTGAAGACTCCACCCTCCTGCCTAGCCTCAAGCCTGAAGATTCCAGCCTCCTGCCTAGCCTGAAGCCTGAAGACTGCAGCCTCCTGCCTAGCCTCAAACCTGAAGACTCCAGCCTCTATCCTAGCCTCAAGCCTGTAAACTCCAGACTCCTTCCTAGCCTCAAGCCTGAAGACTCCAGACTCCTGCCAAGCCTCAGGCCCGAACACTCCAGCCTCCTACCAAGCCTCAAGCCCGAAGACTCCAGCCTCCTGCCAAGCCACAAGCCTGAAGACTCTAGCTTCCAGCCAAGCCTCAAGCCCGAAGACTCCAGCGTCCTGCCAAGCCTCAAGCACGAAGACTCCAGCCTCCTGCCTAGCCTCAAGCATGAAGACTCCAAACTCCTGCCAAGCCTCAGGCCCGCACACTCCAGCCTCCTCCCTAGCCTCAAGCCTGAAGACTCCAGCCTCCTGCCTAGCCTCAAGGCCGAAGATTCCTGCCCCCTGCCAAGCCTCAAGCCTGAAGACTCCAGCTTCCTGCCAAGCCTCAAGCCAGAAGACCCCAGCCTCCTGCCTAGCCTCAAGCTCGAAGACACCAGCCTCCTGCCAAGCCTCAAGGCGGAAGACTCCAGCCTTCTGCCAAGCCTCAAGACGGAAGACTCCAGCCTCCTGCCAAGCCTCAAGCCCGAAGAATCCAGCCTCCTGCCACGCCTCAAGCCCAAAGACTCCAGCCTCCTGTCCAGCCTCAAGCCCGAAAACTCCAGCCTCCTGCCAAGCCTCAAGCCCGAAGAATCCAGACTCCTGCCACGCTTCAAGCCTGAAGACTGCAGGCTCCTGCCAAGCCTCAAGCCCGAAGACTCCACTCTCCTGCCAAGCCTCAAGCCCGAAGACTCCAGGCTCCTGCCTAGCCTCAAGCCCGAAGACTCCAGCCTCCTGCCTAGCCTCAAGCCCAAAGACTCCAGCCTCCTGCATAGCCTCAAGCCTGACGACTCCAGCCTCCTGCCTAGCCTCAAAATCAAAGACTCCAGCCTCCTTCCTAGCCTCAAGCCTGAAGACTCCACCCTCCTGCCTAGCCTCAAGCCTGAAGATTCCAGGCTCCTGCCTAGCCTGAAGCTCGAAGACTCCAGCCTCCTGCCTAGCCTCAAGCACGAAGGCTCCAGCCTCCTGCATAGCCTCAAGCCCGAAGACGCCAGCCTCCTGCCTAGCCTCAAGCCCAAAGACTCCAGCCTCCTGCCTGGGCTTATGCCCGAAGACTCCAGCCTCCTGCCTAGCCTCAAGCCCAAAGACTGCAGCCTCCTGCCTAGCCTCAAGCTCAAAGACTCCAGCATCCTGCCAAGCCTTAAGCCCAAAGACTCCAGCCTCCTGCCTAGCCTCAAACCCAAAGACTCCAGCCTACTGCCTAGTTTCAAGCCCGAAGACTCCAGCCTCCTGCGTAGCCTCAACCGCGAAGACTACAGCCTCCTGCCAAGCCTCAAGCCTGAAGACTCCACCCTCCTGCCTAGCCTCAAGCCTGAAGATTCCAGCCTCCTGCCTAGCCTCAAGCCTGAAGACTGCAGCCTCCTGCCTAGCCTCAAACCTGAAGACTCCAGCCTCTATACTAGCCTCAAGCCTGTAAACTCCAGACTCCTTCCTAGCCTCAAGCCTGAAGACTCCAGCCTCCTGCCTCGCCTCAACCCTGAAGCCTCCAGCCTCCTGCCTAGCCTCAGGACCGAAGACTCCAGCCTCCGGCCTAGCCTCCAGCCCGACGACTACAGCCTCCTTCCTAGCCTCAAGATCGAAGACTCCAGACTCCTGCCAAGCCTCAAGCCTGAAGACTCCAGACTCCTGCCAAGCCTCAGGACCGAACACTCCAGCCTCCTCCCTAGCTTCAAGCCTGAAGACTCCAGCCTCCTGCCAAGCCTCAAGCCTGAAGACTCCAGCCTCCTGCCAAGCCTCAAGACGGAAGACTCCAGACTCCTGCCAAGCCTCAAGACGGAAGACTCCAGCCTCCTGCCACGCCTCAAGCCCAAAGACTCCAGCCTCCTGTCCAGCCTCAAGCCCGAAAACTCCAGCCTCCTGCCAAGCCTCAAGCCCGAAGAATCCAGACTCCTGCCAAACTTCAAGCCTGAAGACTGCAGCCTCCTGCCAAGCCTCAAGCCCGAAGACTCCACTCTACTGCCAAGCCTCAAGCCCGAAGACTCCAGCCTCCTGCCTAGCCTCAAGCCCGAAGACTCCAGCCTCCTGCCTAGCCTCAAGCCCGACGACTCCAGTCTCCTTCCTAGCCTCAAGCCCGAAGACTCCAGCCTCCTACCAAGCCTCAAGCCCGAAGAATCCAGCCTCCTGCCAAGCCACAAGCCTGAAGAATCCAGCTTCCAGCCAAGCCTCAAGCCCGAAGACTCCAGCCTCCTGCCAAGCCTCAAGCCCGAAGACTCCAGCCTCCTGCCTAGCCTCAAGCCTGAAGACTCCAGACTCCTGCCAAGCCTCAGGCCCGAACATTCCAGCCTCCTACCAAGCCTCAAGCCCGAAGACTCCAGCCTCCTGCCAAGCCTCAAGCACGAAGACTCCAGCCTCCTGCCTAGCCTCAAGCATGAAGACTCCAACTCCTGCCTAGCCTCAAGCTCAAAGACTACAGCATCCTGCCAAGCCTCAAGCCCGAAGACTCCAGCCTCCTGCCAAGCCTCAAGCCCGAAGACTCCAGCCTCCTGCCTAGCCTCAAGCCGGAAGACTCGAAGACTCCAGCCTCCTGCCAATCCTCAAGCCCGAAGACTCCAGCCTCCTGCCTAGCCTCAAGCCGGAAGACTCAGGCCTCCCGCCTAGTCTCAAGCCTGAAGACTCGAGCCTCCTGCCTAGCCTCAAGCCTGAAGACTCCAGCCTCCTGCCTAGCCTCAAGCCCGAAGACTCCAGCCTCCTGCCTGGCGTCAAGCTTGAAGAGTCCAGCCTCCTGCCTAGCCTCAAGCCCAAAGACTCCAGCCTCCTGCCTGGGCTTAAGCCCGAAGACTCCAGCCTCCTGCCTAGCCTCAAGACCGAAGACTGCAGCCTCCTGCCTAGCCTCCATCCTGAAGACTCCAGCCTCCTCCCTAGCCTCAAGCCTGAAGACTCCAGCCTCCTGCCTGGCCTTAAGCCCGAAGACTCCAGCCTCCTGCCAAGCCTCAAGCCTGAAGACTCCAGCATCCTGCCTAGCCTCAAGAATCCATCCTCCTTCCTAGCCACAAGCCCGAAGACTCCAGACTCCTGCCTAGCCTAAAGCCTGAAGAGTCCAGCCTCCTGCCTAGCCTCAAGCCCGAAGAATCCGGCATCCTGCCTAGTCTCAAGCCCAAAGCCTCCAGCCTCCTGCCTAGCCTCAAGCCCGAAGACTCCAACTCCTGCCTAGCCTCAAGCCCGACGACTCCAGTCTCCTTCCTAGCCTCAAGCCCGAAGACTCCAGCCTCCTACCAAGCGTGAAGCCCGAAGACTCCAGCCTCCTGCCAAGCCGCAAACCTGAAGACTCCAGCTTCCAGCCAAGCCTCAAGCCCGAAGACTCTAGCCTCCTGCCAAGCCTCAAGCCCGAAGACTACAGCCTCCTGCCTAGCCTCAAGCCTGAAGACTCCAGACTCCTGCCAAGCCTCAGGCCCAAAGACTCCAGCCTCCTACCAAGCCTCAAGCCCGAAGACTCCAGCCTCCTGCCAAGCCACAAGCCTGAAGACTCCAGCTTCCAGCCAACCCTCAAGCCCGAAGACTCCAGCCTCCTGCCTAGCCTCAAGCCCGAAGACTCCAGCCTCCTGCCTAGCCTCAAGCCCGACGACTCCAGTCTCCTTCCTAGCCTCAAGCCCGAAGACTCCAGTCTCCTACCAAGCCTCAAGCCCGAAGACTCCAGCCTCCTGCCAAGCCACAAGCCTGAAGACTCCAGCTTCCAGCCAAGCCTCAAGCCCGAAGACTCCAGCCTCCTGCCAAGCCTCAAGCCCGAAGACTCCAGCCTCCTGCCTAGCCTCAAGCCTGAAGACTCCAGACTCCTGCCAAGCCTCAGGCCCGAACACTCCAGCCTCCTGTCCAGCCTCAAGCCCGAAAACTCCAGCCTCCTGCCAAGCCTCAAGCCCGAAGAATCCAGACTCCTGCCAAACTTCAAGCCTGAAGACTGCAGCCTCCTGCCAAGCCTCAAGCCCGAAGACTCCACTCTACTGCCAAGCCTCAAGCCCGAAGACTCCAGCCTCCTGCCTAGCCTCAAGCCCGAAGACTCCAGCCTCCTGCCTAGCCTCAAGCCCGACGACTCCAGTCTCCTTCCTAGCCTCAAGCCCGAAGACTCCAGCCTCCTACCAAGCCTCAAGCCCGAAGAATCCAGCCTCCTGCCAAGCCACAAGCCTGAAGAATCCAGCTTCCAGCCAAGCCTCAAGCCCGAAGACTCCAGCCTCCTGCCAAGCCTCAAGCCCGAAGACTCCAGCCTCCTGCCTAGCCTCAAGCCTGAAGACTCCAGACTCCTGCCAAGCCTCAGGCCCGAACATTCCAGCCTCCTACCAAGCCTCAAGCCCGAAGACTCCAGCCTCCTGCCAAGCCTCAAGCACGAAGACTCCAGCCTCCTGCCTAGCCTCAAGCATGAAGACTCCAGACTCCTGCCAAGCCTCAGGCCCGAACACTCCAGCCTCCTCCCTAGCCTCAAGCCTGAAGACTCCAGCCTCCTGCCTAGCCTCAAGGCCGAAGATTCCTGCCCCCTGCCAAGCCCTCAAGCCTGAAGACTCCAGCTTCCTGCCAAGCCTCAAGCCAGAAGACCCCAGCCTCCTGCCTAGCCTCAAGCTCGAAGACACCAGCCTCCTGCCAAGCCTCAAGGCGGAAGACTCCAGCCTTCTGCCAAGCCTCAAGACGGAAGACTCCAGCCTCCTGCCAAGCCTCAAGCCCGAAGAATCCAGCCTCCTGCCACGCCTCAAGCCCAAAGACTCCAGCCTCCTGTCCAGCCTCAAGCCCGAAAACTCCAGCCTCCTGCCAAGCCTCAAGCCCGAAGAATCCAGACTCCTGCCACGCTTCAAGCCTGAAGACTGCAGGCTCCTGCCAAGCCTCAAGCCCGAAGACTCCACTCTCCTGCCAAGCCTCAAGCCCGAAGACTCCAGCCTCCTGCCTAGCCTCAAGCCCGAAGACTCCAGCCTCCTGCCTAGCCTCAAGCCCAAAGACTCCAGCCTCCTGCTTAGCCTCAAGCCTGACGACTCCAGCCTCCTGCCTAGCCTCAAAATCAAAGACTCCAGCCTCCTTCCTAGCCTCAAGCCTGAAGACTCCACCCTCCTGCCTAGCCTCAAGCCTGAAGATTCCAGCCTCCTGCCTAGCCTGAAGCTCGAAGACTCCAGCCTCCTGCCTAGCCTCAAGCACGAAGGCTCCAGCCTCCTGCATAGCCTCAAGCCCGAAGACGCCAGCCTCCTTCCTAGCCTCAAGCCCAAAGACTCCAGCCTCCTGCCTGGGCTTATGCCCGAAGACTCCAGCCTCCTGCCTAGCCTCAAGCCCAAAGACTGCAGCCTCCTGCCTAGCCTCAAGCTCAAAGACTCCAGCATCCTGCCAAGCCTTAAGCCCAAAGACTCCAGCCTCCTGCCTAGCCTCAAACCCAAAGACTCCAGCCTACTGCCTAGTTTCAAGCCCGAAGACTCCAGCCTCCTGCGTAGCCTCAACCGCGAAGACTACAGCCTCCTGCCAAGCCTCAAGCCTGAAGACTCCACCCTCCTGCCTAGCCTCAAGCCTGAAGATTCCAGCCTCCTGCCTAGCCTCAAGCCTGAAGACTGCAGCCTCCTGCCTAGCCTCAAACCTGAAGACTCCAGCCTCTATCCTAGCCTCAAGCCTGTAAACTCCAGACTCCTTCCTAGCCTCAAGCCTGAAGACTCCAGCCTCCTGCCTCGCCTCAACCCTGAAGCCTCCAGCCTCCTGCCTAGCCTCAGGACCGAAGACTCCAGCCTCCGGCCTAGCCTCCAGCCCGACGACTACAGCCTCCTTCCTAGCCTCAAGCCCGAAGACTCCAGCCTCCTGCCTAGCCTCAAGCCCGAAGACCCTCAGCCTCCTGCCTAGCCTCAAGCCTGACGACTCCAGCCTCCTGCCTAGCCTCAAGCTCAAAGACTACAGCATCCTGCCAAGCCTTAAGCCCGAAGACTCCAGCGTCCTGCCAAGCCTCAAGCCCGAAGACTCCAGCCTCCTGCCAAGCCTCAAGCCCGAAGACTCCAGCCTCCTGCCTAGCCTCAAGCCGGAAGACTCGAAGACTCCAGCCTCCTGCCAATCCTCAAGCCCGAAGACTCCAGCCTCCTGCCTAGCCTCAAGCCGGAAGACTCAGGCCTCCCGCCTAGTCTCAAGCCTGAAGACTCGAGCCTCCTGCCTAGCCTCAAGCCTGAAGACTCCAGCCTCCTGCCTAGCCTCAAGCCCGAAGACTCCAGCCTCCTGCCTGGCGTCAAGCTTGAAGAGTCCAGCCTCCTGCCTAGCCTCAAGCCCAAAGACTCCAGCCTCCTGCCTGGGCTTAAGCCCGAAGACTCCAGCCTCCTGCCTAGCCTCAAGACCGAAGACTGCAGCCTCCTGCCTAGCCTCCATCCTGAAGACTCCAGACTCCTGCCTAGCCTCAAGCCTGAAGACTCCAGACTCCTGCCAAGCCTCAGGCCCGAACACTCCAGCCTCCTCCCTAGCCTCAAGCCTGAAGACTCCAGCATCCTGCCTAGCCTCAAGAATCCAGCCTCCTTCCTAGCCACAAGCCCGAAGACTCCAGACTCCTGCCTAGCCTAAAGCCTGAAGAGTCCAGCCTCCTGCCTAGCCTCAAGCCCGAAGACTCCAGCCTCGTGCCTAGCCTCAAGCCCGAAGAATCCGGCATCCTGCCTAGCCTCAAGCCCAAAGCCTCCAGCCTCCTGCCTAGCCTCAAGCCCGAAGACTCCAACTCCTGCCTAGCCTCAAGCCCGACGACTCCAGTCTCCTTCCTAGCCTCAAGCCCGAAGACTCCAGCCTCCTACCAAGCGTGAAGCCCGAAGACTCCAGCCTCCTGCCAAGCCGCAAACCTGAAGACTCCAGCTTCCAGCCAAGCCTCAAGCCCGAAGACTCTAGCCTCCTGCCAAGCCTCAAGCCCGAAGACTACAGCCTCCTGCCTAGCCTCAAGCCTGAAGACTCCAGACTCCTGCCAAGCCTCAGGCCCGAAGACTCCAGCCTCCTACCAAGCCTCAAGCCCGAAGACTCCAGCCTCCTGCCAAGCCACAAGCCTGAAGACTCCAGCTTCCAGCCAACCCTCAAGCCCGAAGACTCCAGCCTCCTGCCTAGCCTCAAGCCCGAAGACTCCAGCCTCCTGCCTAGCCTCAAGCCCGACGACTCCAGTCTCCTTCCTAGCCTCAAGCCCGAAGACTCCAGTCTCCTACCAAGCCTCAAGCCCGAAGACTCCAGCCTCCTGCCAAGCCACAAGCCTGAAGACTCCAGCTTCCAGCCAAGCCTCAAGCCCGAAGACTCCAGCCTCCTGCCAAGCCTCAAGCCCGAAGACTCCAGCCTCCTGCCTAGCCTCAAGCCTGAAGACTCCAGACTCCTGCCAAGCCTCAGGCCCGAACACTCCAGCCTCCTCCCTAGCCTCAAGCCTGAAGACTCCAGCCTCCTGCCTAGCCTCAAGACCGAAGATTCCTGCCCCCTGCCAAGCCTCAAGCCCGAAGACTCCAGCTTCCTGCCAAGCCTCAAGCCAGAAGACCCCAGCCTCCTGCCTAGCCTCAAGCTCGAAGACACCAGCCTCCTGCCAAGCCTCAAGCCCGAAGACTCCAGCCTCCTGCCTAGCCTCAAGCCCGAAGACTCCAGCCTCCTGCCTAGCCTCAAGCTCGACGACTCCAGTCTCCTTCCTAGCCTCAAGCCCGAAGACTCCAGCCTCCTACCAAGCCTGAAGCCCGAAGAATCCAGCCTCCTGCCAAGCCACAAGCCTGAAGACTCCAGCTTCCAGCCAAGCCTCAAGCCCGAAGACTCCAGCCTCCTGCCAAGCCTCAAGCCCGAAGACTCCAGCCTCCTGCCTAGCCTCAAGCCTGAAGACTCCAGACTCCTGCCAAGCCTCAGGCCCGAACACTCCAGCCTCCTACCAAGCCTCAAGCCCGAAGACTCTAGCCTCCTGCCAAGCCTCAAGCCCGAAGACTACAGCCTCCTGCCTAGCCTCAAGCCTGAAGACTCCAGACTCCTGCCAAGCCTCAGGCCCGAAGACTCCAGCCTCCTACCAAGCCTCAAGCCCGAAGACTCCAGCCTCCTGCCAAGCCACAAGCCTGAAGACTCCAGCTTCCAGCCAACCCTCAAGCCCGAAGACTCCAGCCTCCTGCCTAGCCTCAAGCCCGAAGACTCCAGCCTCCTGCCTAGCCTCAAGCCCGACGACTCCAGTCTCCTTCCTAGCCTCAAGCCCGAAGACTCCAGTCTCCTACCAAGCCTCAAGCCCGAAGACTCCAGCCTCCTGCCAAGCCACAAGCCTGAAGACTCCAGCTTCCAGCCAAGCCTCAAGCCCGAAGACTCCAGCCTCCTGCCAAGCCTCAAGCCCGAAGACTCCAGCCTCCTGCCTAGCCTCAAGCCTGAAGACTCCAGACTCCTGCCAAGCCTCAGGCCCGAACACTCCAGCCTCCTCCCTAGCCTCAAGCCTGAAGACTCCAGCCTCCTGCCTAGCCTCAAGACCGAAGATTCCTGCCCCCTGCCAAGCCTCAAGCCCGAAGACTCCAGCTTCCTGCCAAGCCTCAAGCCAGAAGACCCCAGCCTCCTGCCTAGCCTCAAGCTCGAAGACACCAGCCTCCTGCCAAGCCTCAAGCCCGAAGACTCCAGCCTCCTGCCTAGCCTCAAGCCCGAAGACTCCAGCCTCCTGCCTAGCCTCAAGCTCGACGACTCCAGTCTCCTTCCTAGCCTCAAGCCCGAAGACTCCAGCCTCCTACCAAGCCTGAAGCCCGAAGAATCCAGCCTCCTGCCAAGCCACAAGCCTGAAGACTCCAGCTTCCAGCCAAGCCTCAAGCCCGAAGACTCCAGCCTCCTGCCAAGCCTCAAGCCCGAAGACTCCAGCCTCCTGCCTAGCCTCAAGCCTGAAGACTCCAGACTCCTGCCAAGCCTCAGGCCCGAACACTCCAGCCTCCTACCAAGCCTCAAGCCCGAAGACTCCAGCCTCCTGCCAAGCCACAAGCCTGAAGACTCCAGCTTCCAGCCAAGCCTCAAGCCCGAAGACTCCAGCGTCCTGCCAAGCCTCAAGCACGAAGACTCCAGCCTCCTGCCTAGCCTCAAGCATGAAGACTCCAGACTCCTGCCAAGCCTCAGGCCCGAACACTCCAGCCTCCTCCCTAGCCTCAAGCCTGAAGACTCCAGCCTCCTGCCTAGCCTCAAGGCCGAAGATTCCTGCCCCCTGCCAAGCCTCAAGCCTGAAGACTCCAGCTTCCTGCCAAGCCTCAAGCCAGAAGACCCCAGCCTCCTGCCTAGCCTCAAGCTCGAAGACACCAGCCTCCTGCCAAGCCTCAAGGCGGAGGACTCCAGCCTTCTGCCAAGCCTCAAGACGGAAGACTCCAGCCTCCTGCCAAGCCTCAAGCCCGAAGAATCCAGCCTCCTGCCACGCCACAAGCCCAAAGACACCAGCCTCCTGTCCAGCCTCAAGCCCGAAAACTCCAGCCTCCTGTCAAGCCTCAAGCCCGAAGAATCCAGACTCCTGCCACGCTTCAAGCCTGAAGACTGCAGGCTCCTGCCAAGCCTCAAGCCCGAAGACTCCACTCTCCTGCCAAGCCTCAAGCCCGAAGACTCCAGCCTCCTGCCTAGCCTCAAGCCCGAAGACTCCAGCCTCCTGCCTAGCCTCAAGCCCAAAGACTCCAGCCTCCTGCTTAGCCTCAAGCCTGACGACTCCAGCCTCCTGCCTAGCCTCAAAATCAAAGACTCCAGCCTCCTTCCTAGCCTCAAGCCTGAAGACTCCACCCTCCTGCCTAGCCTCAAGCCTGAAGATTCCAGCCTCCTGCCTAGCCTGAAGCTCGAAGACTCCAGCCTCCTGCCTAGCCTCAAGCACGAAGGCTCCAGCCTCCTGCATAGCCTCAAGCCCGAAGACGCCAGCCTCCTGCCTAGCCTCAAGCCCAAAGACTCCAGCCTCCTGCCTGGGCTTATGCCCGAAGACTCCAGCCTCCTGCCTAGCCTCAAGCCCAAAGACTGCAGCCTCCTGCCTAGCCTCAAGCTCAAAGACTCCAGCATCCTGCCAAGCCTTAAGCCCAAAGACTCCAGCCTCCTGCCTAGCCTCAAACCCAAAGACTCCAGCCTACTGCCTAGTTTCAAGCCCGAAGACTCCAGCCTCCTGCGTAGCCTCAACCGCGAAGACTACAGCCTCCTGCCAAGCCTCAAGCCTGAAGACTCCACCCTCCTGCCTAGCCTCAAGCCTGAAGATTCCAGCCTCCTGCCTAGCCTCAAGCCTGAAGACTGCAGCCTCCTGCCTAGCCTCAAACCTGAAGACTCCAGCCTCTATCCTAGCCTCAAGCCTGTAAACTCCAGACTCCTTCCTAGCCTCAAGCCTGAAGACTCCAGCCTCCTGCCTCGCCTCAACCCTGAAGCCTCCAGCCTCCTGCCTAGCCTCAGGACCGAAGACTCCAGCCTCCGGCCTAGCCTCCAGCCCGACGACTACAGCCTCCTTCCTAGCCTCAAGCCCGAAGACTCCAGCCTCCTGCCTAGCCTCAAGCCCGAAGACCCTCAGCCTCCTGCCTAGCCTCAAGCCTGACGACTCCAGCCTCCTGCCTAGCCTCAAGCTCAAAGACTACAGCATCCTGCCAAGCCTTAAGCCCGAAGACTCCAGCGTCCTGCCAAGCCTCAAGCCCGAAGACTCCAGCCTCCTGCCAAGCCTCAAGCCCGAAGACTCCAGCCTCCTGCCTAGCCTCAAGCCGGAAGACTCGAAGACTCCAGCCTCCTGCCAATCCTCAAGCCCGAAGACTCCAGCCTCCTGCCTAGCCTCAAGCCCGAAGACTCCAGCCTCCTGCCTAGCCTCAAGCCCGACGACTCCAGTCTCCTTCCTAGCCTCAAGCCCGAAGACTCCAGTCTCCTACCAAGCCTCAAGCCCGAAGACTCCAGCCTCCTGCCAAGCCACAAGCCTGAAGACTCCAGCTTCCAGCCAAGCCTCAAGCCCGAAGACTCCAGCCTCCTGCCAAGCCTCAAGCCCGAAGACTCCAGCCTCCTGCCTAGCCTCAAGCCTGAAGACTCCAGACTCCTGCCAAGCCTCAGGCCCGAACACTCCAGCCTCCTCCCTAGCCTCAAGCCTGAAGACTCCAGCCTCCTGCCTAGCCTCAAGACCGAAGATTCCTGCCCCCTGCCAAGCCTCAAGCCTGAAGACTCCAGCTTCCTGCCAAGCCTCAAGCCAGAAGACCCCAGCCTCCTGCCTAGCCTCAAGCTCGAAGACACCAGCCTCCTGCCAAGCCTCAAGACGGAAGACTCCAGCCTCCTGCCAAGCCTCAAGACGGAAGACTCCAGCCTCCTGCCAAGCCTCAATCCCGAAGACTACAGCCTCCTGCCAAGCCTCAAGCCCGAAGACTCCAGCCTCCTGCCTAGCCTCAAGCCGGAAGGCTCAGGCCTCCTACCTAGTCTCAAGCCTGAAGACTCCAGCCTCCTGCCTAGCCTCAAGCCTGAAGACTCCAGCCTCCTGCCTAGCCTCAAGCCCGAAGACTCCAGCCTCCTGCCTAGCCTCAAGCTCGAAGAGTCCAGCCTCCTGCCTAGCCTCAAGCACGAAGACTCCAGCCTCCTGCCTAGCCTCAAGCCCGAAGACGCCAGCCTCCTGCCTAGCCTCAAGCCCAAAGACTCCAGCCTCCTGCCTAGCCTCAAACCCAAAGACTCCAGCCTACTGCCTAGCTTCAAGCCCGAAGACTCCAACCTCCTGCGTAGCCTCAACCGCGAAGACGACAGCCTCCTGCCAAGCCTCAAGCCTGAAGAGTCCAGCCTCCTGCCTAGCCTCAAACCCAAAGAATCCAGCCTCCTGCCTAGCCTCAAGCCCGAAGACTCCAGCCTCATGTCTAGCGACAAGCCTGAAGATTCCAGACTCCTTCCTAGCCTCAAGCCTGAAGTTTCCAGCCTCCTGCCTAGCCACAAACCTGAAGACTGCAGCCTCCAGCCTCGCTTCAAGCCTGAAGACTCCAGCCTCCTGACTAGCCTCAAGCCTCCAGCCTCCTGCCTAGCCCCAAAGCCCGAAGAGTCCAGCCTCCTCCCTAGCCTCAAGCACGAAGACTCCAGCCTCCTGCCTAGCCTCAAGACCGATGACTCCAACCTCCTTTCTAGCCTCAAGCGCGAATACTCCAGCCTCCTGCCTAGCCTCAAGCCTGAAGACTCCAGCCTGCTGCCTAGCCTCAAGCCCGAAGACTCCAGCCTCCTGCCTAGCCTCAAGCCCGATGACTCCAGCATCCTGCCTAGCCTCAAGCCTGAAGATTCCAGCCTCCTTCCTAGCTTCAAGCCTGAAGACTCCACCCTCCTGCCGAGCCTCAAGCCTGAAGATTCCAGCCTCCTGCCGAGCTTCAAGCCTGAAGACTCCAGCCTCCTGCCTAGCCTCAAACCTGAAGTCTCCAACCTCTATCCTAGCCTCAAGCCTGTAAACTCCAGACTCCTTCCTAGCCTCAAGCCTGAAGACTCCAGCCTCCTGCCTAGCCTCAACCCTGAAGCCTCCAGCCTCCTGCCTAGCCTCAAGCCCGAAGACTCCAGCCTCATGTCTAGCGACAAGCCTGAAGACTCCAGCCTCCTGCCTAGCCTCAAGCCTCCAGCCTCCTGCCTAGCCCCAAAGCCCGAAGAGTCCAGCCTCCTCCCTAGCCTCAAGCACGAAGACTCCAGCCTCCTGCCTAGCCTCAAGCCCGATGACTCAGCCTCCTCCCTAGCCTCAAGCTCAAAGACTCCAGCCTCCTGCCAAGCCTCAAGCCCGAAGACTCCAGCCTCCTGCCAAGCCTCAAGCCCGAAGACTCCAGCCTCCTGCCTAGCCTCAAACCCAAAGACTCCAGCCTACTGCCTAGCTTCAAGCCCGAAGACTACAGCCTCCTGCGTAGCCTCAACCGCGAAGACGACAGCCTCCTGCCAAGCCTCAAGCCTGAAGAGTCCAGCCTCCTGCCTAGCCTCAAACCCGAAGAATCCAGCCTCCTGCCTAGCCTCAAGCCCGAAGACTCCAGTCTCATGTCTAGCGTCAAGCCTGAAGACTCCAGACTCCTTCCTAGCCTCAAGCCTGAAGTTTCCAGCCTCCTGCCTAGCCACAAACCTGAAGACTGCAGCCTCCAGCCTCGCTTCAAGCCTGAAGACTCCAGCCTCCTGCCTAGCCTCAAGCCTCCAGCCTCCTGCCTAGCCCCAAAGCCCGAAGAGTCCAGCCTCCTCCCTAGCCTCAAGCACGAAGACTCCAGCCTCCTGCCTAGCCTCAAGACCGATGACTCCAGCCTCCTTTCTAGCCTCAAGCGCGAATACTCCAGCCTCCTGCCTAGCCTCAAGCCCGAAGACTCCAGCCTGCTGCCTAGCCTCAAGCCCGAAGACTCCAGCCTCCTGCCTAGCCTCAAGCCCGATGACTCCAGCATCCTGCCTAGCCTCAAGCCTGAAGATTCCAGCCTCCTTCCTAGCTTCAAGCCCGAAGACTCCACCCTCCTGCCAAGCCTCAAGCCTGAAGATTCCAGCCTCCTGCCGAGCTTCAAGCCTGAAGACTCCAGCCTCCTGCCTAGCCTCAAACCTGAAGACTCCAACCTCTATCCTAGCCTCAAGCCTGTAAACTCCAGACTCCTTCCTAGCCTCAAGCCTGAAGACTCCAGCCTCCTGCCTAGCCTCAACCCTGAAGCCTCCAGCCTCCTGCCTAGCCTCAAGACCGAAGACTCCAGCCTCCGGCCTAGCCTCCAGCCCGACGACTACAGCCTCCTTCCTAGCCTCAAGCCCGAAGACTCCAGCCTCCAGCCTAGCCTCAAGCCCGAAGACCCTCAGCCTCCTGCCTAGCCTCAAGCCTGACGACTCCAGCCTCCTGCCTAGCCTCAAGCTCAAAGACTCCAGCCTCCTGCCAAGCCTCAAGCCCGAAGACTCCAGCCTCCTGCCAAGCCTCAAACCCGAAGACTCCAGCCTCTTGCCTAGCCTCAAGCCGGAAGTCTCGAAGACTCCAGCCTCCTGCCTAGCCTCAAGCCCGATGACTCCAGCATCCTGCCTAGCTTCAAGCCTGAAGATTCCAGCCTCCTTCCTAGCCTCAAGCCTGAAGACACCACCCTCCTGCCTTGCCTCAAGCCTGAAGATTCCAGCCTCCTGCCGAGCTTCAAGCCTGAAGACTCCAGCCTCCTGCCTAGCCTCAAACCTGAAGACTCCAACCTCTATCCTAGCCTCAAGCCTGTAAACTCCAGACTCCTTCCTAGCCTCAAGCCTGAAGACTCCAGGCTCCTGCCTCGCCTCAACACTGAAGCCTCCAGCCTCCTGCCTAGCCTCAAGACCGAAGACTCCAGCCTCCGGCCTAGCCTCCAGCCCGACGACTACAGCCTCCTTCCTAGCCTCAAGCCCGAAGACTCCAGCCTCCTGCCTAGCCTCAAGCCCGAAGACCCTCAGACTCCTGCCTAGCCTCAAGCCTGACGACTCCAGCCTCCTCCCTAGCCTCAAGCTCAAATACTCCAGCCTCCTGCCAAGCCTCAAGCCCGAAGACTCCAGCCTCCTGCCAAGCCTCAAGCCCGAAGACTCCAGCCTCCTGCCTAGCCTCAAACCCAAAGACTCCAGCCTACTGCCTAGCTTCAAGCCCGAAGACTCCAGCCTCCTGCGTAGCCTCAACCGCGAAGACGACAGCCTCCTGCCAAGCCTCAAGCCTGAAGAGTCCAGCCTCCTGCCTAGCCTCAAACCCGAAGAATCCAGCCTCCTGCCTAGCCTCAAGCCCGAAGACTCCAGTCTCATGTCTAGCGTCAAGCCTGAAGACTCCAGACTCCTTCCTAGCCTCAAGCCTGAAGTTTCCAGCCTCCTGCCTAGCCACAAACCTGAAGACTGCAGCCTCCAGCCTCGCTTCAAGCCTGAAGACTCCAGCCTCCTGCCTAGCCTCAAGCCTCCAGCCTCCTGCCTAGCCCCAAAGCCCGAAGAGTCCAGCCTCCTCCCTAGCCTCAAGCACGAAGACTCCAGCCTCCTGCCTAGCCTCAAGCCCGATGACTCCAGCCTCCTTTCTAGCCTCAAGCGCGAATACTCCAGCCTCCTGCCTAGCCTCAAGCCCGAAGACTCCAGCCTCCTGCCTAGCCTCAAGCCCGATGACTCCAGCATCCTGCCTAGCCTCAAGCCTGAAGATTCCAGCCTCCTTCCTAGCCTCAAGCCTGAAGACTCCACCCTCCTGCCTTGCCTCAAGCCTGAAGATTCCAGCCTCCTGCCGAGCTTCAAGCCTGAAGACTCCAGCCTCCTGCCTAGCCTCAAACCTGAAGACTCCAACCTCTATCCTAGCCTCAAGCCTGTAAACTCCAGACTCCTTCCTAGCCTCAAGCCTGAAGACTCCAGCCTCCTGCCTCGCCTCAACCCTGAAGCCTCCAGCCTCCTGCCTAGCCTCAAGACCGAAGACTCCAGCCTCCGGCCTAGCCTCCAGCCCGACGACTACAGCCTCCTTCCTAGCCTCAAGCCCGAAGACTCCAGTCTCCTGCCTAGCCTCAAGCCCGAAGACCCTCAGCCTCCTGCCTAGCCTCATGCCTGATGACTCCAGCCTCCTGCCTAGCCTCAAGCTCAAAGACTCCAGCCTCCTGCCTCGCCTCAACCCTGAAGCCTCCAGCCTCCTGCCTAGCCTCAAGACCGAAGACTCCAGCCTCCGGCCTAGCCTCCAGCCCGACGACTACAGCCTCCTTTCTAGCCTCAAGCCCGAAGACTCCAGCCTCCTGCCTAGCCTCAAGACCGAAGGCCCTCAGCCTCCTGCCTAGCCTCAAGCCTGACGACTCCAGCCTCCTGCCTAGCCTCAAGCTCAAAGACTCCAGCCTCCTGCCAAGCCTCAAGCCCGAAGACTCCAGCCTCCTGCCAAGCCTCAAGCCCGAAGACTCCAGCCTCCTGCCTAGCCTCAAGCCGGAAGACTCGAAGACTCCAGCCTCCTGCCAAGCCTCAAGCCCGAAGACTCCAGCCTCCTGCCTAGCCTCAAGCCGGAAGACTCAGGCCTCCCGCCTAGTCTCCAGCCTGAAGACTCGAGCCTCCTGCCTAGCCTCAAGCCTGAAGACTCCAGCCTCCTGCCTAGCCTCAAGCCCGAAGACTCCAGCCTCCTGCCTAGCCTCAAGCTTGAAGAGTCCAGCCTCCTGCCTAGCCTCAAGCACGAAGACTCCGGCCTCCTGCCTAGCCTCAAGCCCGAAGACGCCAGCCTCCTGCCTAGCCTCAAGCCCAAAGACTCCAGCCTCCTGCCTGGGCTTAAGCCCGAAGACTCCAGCCTCCTGCCTAGACTCAAGACCGAAGACTGCAGCCTCCTGCCTAGCCTCCATCCTGAAGTCTCCAGACTCCTGCCTAGCCTCAAGCCTGAAGACTCCAGACTCCTGCCAAGCCTCAGGCCCGAACACTCCAGCCTCCTCCCTTGCCTCAAGCCTGAAGACTCCAGCCTCCTGCCTAGCCTTAAGCCCAAAGACTCCAGCCTCCTGCCAAGCCTCAAGCCCGAAGACTCCAGACTCCTGCCTAGCCTAAAGCCTGAAGAGTCCAGCCTCCTGCCTATCCTCAAGCCCAAAGACTCCAGCCTCCTGCCTGGGCTTAAGCCCGAAGACTCCAGCCTCCTGCCTAGACTCAAGACCGAAGACTGCAGCCTCCTGCCTAGCCTCCATCCTGAAGTCTCCAGACTCCTGCCTAGCCTCAAGCCTGAAGACTCCAGACTCCTGCCAAGCCTCAGGCCCGAACACTCCAGCCTCCTCCCTTGCCTCAAGCCTGAAGACTCCAGCCTCCTGCCTAGCCTTAAGCCCGAAGACTCCAGCCTCCTGCCAAGCCTCAAGCCTGAAGACTCCAGCATCCTGCCTAGCCTCAAGAATCCAGCCTCCTTCCTAGCCACAAGCCCGAAGACTCCAGACTCCTGCCTAGCCTAAATCCTGAAGAGTCCAGCCTCCTGCCTAGCCTCAAGCCCGAAGACTCCAGCCTCGTGCCTAGCCTCAAGCCCGAAGAATCCGGCATCCTGCCTAGTCTCAAGCCCGAAGTCTCCAGCCTCCTGCCAAGCCTCAAGCCCGAAGAATCCAACTCCTGCCTAGCCTCAAGCCCGAAGACTCCAGCCTCCTGCCAAGCCGCAAGCCAGAAGACTCCAGCTTCCAGCCAAGCCTCAAGCCCGAAGACTCCAGCCTCCTGCCTAGCCTCAAGCCCGATGACTCCAGCATCCTGCCTAGCCTCAAGCCTGAAGATTCCAGCCTCCTTCCTAGCTTCCAGCCTGAAGACTCCACCCTCCTGCCGAGCCTCAAGCCTGAAGATTCCAGCCTCCTGCCGAGCTTCAAGCCTGAAGACTCCAGCCTCCTGCCTAGCCTCAAACCTGAAGTCTCCAACCTCTATCCTAGCCTCAAGCCTGTAAACTCCAGACTCCTTCCTAGCCTCAAGCCTGAAGACTCCAGCCTCCTGCCTAGCCTCAACCCTGAAGCCTCCAGCCTCCTGCCTAGCCTCAAGCCCGAAGACTCCAGCCTCATGTCTAGCGACAAGCCTGAAGACTCCAGCCTCCTGCCTAGCCTCAAGCCTCCAGCCTCCTGCCTAGCCCCAAAGCCCGAAGAGTCCAGCCTCCTCCCTAGCCTCAAGCACGAAGACTCCAGCCTCCTGCCTAGCCTCAAGCCCGATGACTCCAGCCTCCTCCCTAGCCTCAAGCTCAAAGACTCCAGCCTCCTGCCAAGCCTCAAGCCCGAAGACTCCAGCCTCCTGCCAAGCCTCAAGCCCGAAGACTCCAGCCTCCTGCCTAGCCTCAAACCCAAAGACTCCAGCCTACTGCCTAGCTTCAAGCCCGAAGACTCCAGCCTCCTGCGTAGCCTCAACCGCGAAGACGACAGCCTCCTGCCAAGCCTCAAGCCTGAAGAGTCCAGCCTCCTGCCTAGCCTCAAACCCTAAGAATCCAGCCTCCTGCCTAGCCTCAAGCCCGAAGACTCCAGTCTCATGTCTAGCGTCAAGCCTGAAGACTCCAGACTCCTTCCTAGCCTCAAGCCTGAAGTTTCCAGCCTCCTGCCTAGCCACAAACCTGAAGACTGCAGCCTCCAGCCTCGCTTCAAGCCTGAAGACTCCAGCCTCCTGCCTAGCCTCAAGCCTCCAGCCTCCTGCCTAGCCCCAAAGCCCGAAGAGTCCAGCCTCCTCCCTAGCCTCAAGCACGAAGACTCCAGCCTCCTGCCTAGCCTCAAGACCGATGACTCCAGCCTCCTTTCTAGCCTCAAGCGCGAATACTCCAGCCTCCTGCCTAGCCTCAAGCCCGAAGACTCCAGCCTGCTGCCTAGCCTCAAGCCCGAAGACTCCAGCCTCCTGCCTAGCCTCAAGCCCGATGACTCCAGCATCCTGCCTAGCCTCAAGCCTGAAGATT
Source organism: Mobula birostris (assembly GCF_030028105.1). Classification (NCBI taxonomy): domain Eukaryota; kingdom Metazoa; phylum Chordata; class Chondrichthyes; order Myliobatiformes; family Myliobatidae; genus Mobula; species Mobula birostris. The sequence continues at coordinate 74,814 of NW_027278484.1, forward strand.
CCAGCCTCCTTCCTAGCTTCAAGCCCGAAGACTCCACCCTCCTGCCTAGCCTCAAGCCTGAAGATTCCAGCCTCCTGCCGAGCTTCAAGCCTGAAGACTGCAGCCTCCTGCCTAGCCTCAAACCTGAAGACTCCAGCCTCTATCCTAGCCTCAAGCCTGTAAACTCCAGACTCCTTCCTAGCCTCAAGCCTGAAGAATCCAGACTCCTGCCAAGCCTCAGGCCCGAACACTCCAGCCTCCTACCAAGCCTCAAGCCCGAAGACTCCAGCCTCCTGCCAAGCCACAAGCCTGAAGACTCCAGCTTCCAGCCAAGCCTCAAGCCCGAAGACTCCAGCGTCCTGCCAAGCCTCAAGCACGAAGACTCCAGCCTCCTGCCTAGCCTCAAGCATGAAGACTCCAGACTCCTGCCAAGCCTCAGGCCCGAACACTCCAGCCTCCTCCCTAGCCTCAAGCCTGAAGACTCCAGCCTCCTGCCTAGCCTCAAGGCCGAAGATTCCTGCCCCCTGCCAAGCCTCAAGCCTGAAGACTCCAGCTTCCTGCCAAGCCTCAAGCCAGAAGACCCCAGCCTCCTGCCTAGCCTCAAGCTCGAAGACACCAGCCTCCTGCCAAGCCTCAAGGCGGAAGACTCCAGCCTTCTGCCAAGCCTCAAGACGGAAGACTCCAGCCTCCTGCCAAGCCTCAAGCCCGAAGAATCCAGCCTCCTGCCACGCCTCAAGCCCAAAGACTCCAGCCTCCTGTCCAGCCTCAAGCCCGAAAACTCCAGCCTCCTGCCAAGCCTCAAGCCCGAAGAATCCAGACTCCTGCCATGCTTCAAGCCTGAAGACTGCAGGCTCCTGCCAAGCCTCAAGCCCGAAGACTCCACTCTCCTGCCAAGCCTCAAGCCCGAAGACTCCAGCCTCCTGCCTAGCCTCAAGCCCGAAGACTCCAGCCTCCTGCCTAGCCTCAAGCCCAAAGACTCCAGCCTCCTGCATAGCCTCAAGCCTGACGACTCCAGCCTCCTGCCTAGCCTCAAAATCAAAGACTCCAGCCTCCTTCCTAGCCTCAAGCCTGAAGACTCCACCCTCCTGCCTAGCCTCAAGCCTGAAGATTCCAGCCTCCTGCCTAGCCTGAAGCTCGAAGACTCCAGCCTCCTGCCTAGCCTCAAGCACGAAGGCTCCAGCCTCCTGCATAGCCTCAAGCCCGAAGACGCCAGCCTCCTGCCTAGCCTCAAGCCCAAAGACTCCAGCCTCCTGCCTGGGCTTATGCCCGAAGACTCCAGCCTCCTGCCTAGCCTCAAGCCCAAAGACTGCAGCCTCTTGCCTAGCCTCAAGCTCAAAGACTCCAGCATCCTGCCAAGCCTTAAGCCCAAAGACTCCAGCCTCCTGCCTAGCCTCAAACCCAAAGACTCCAGCCTACTGCCTAGTTTCAAGCCCGAAGAGTCCAGCCTCCTGCGTAGCCTCAACCGCGAAGACTACAGCCTCCTGCCAAGCCTCAAGCCTGAAGACTCCACCCTCCTGCCTAGCCTCAAGCCTGAAGATTCCAGCCTCCTGCCTAGCCTCAAGCCTGAAGACTGCAGCCTCCTGCCTAGCCTCAAACCTGAAGACTCCAGCCTCTATCCTAGCCTCAAGCCTGTAAACTCCAGACTCCTTCCTAGCCTCAAGCCTGAAGACTCCAGCCTCCTGCCTCGCCTCAACCCTGAAGCCTCCAGCCTCCTGCCTAGCCTCAGGACCGAAGACTCCAGCCTCCGGCCTAGCCTCCAGCCCGACGACTACAGCCTCCTTCCTAGCCTCAAGCCCGAAGACTCCAGCCTCCTGCCAAGCCTCAACCCTGAAGACTCCAGCCTCCTGCCAAGCCTCAAGACGGAAGACTCCAGCCTCCTGCCAAGCCTCAAGACGGAAGACTCCAGCCTCCTGCCACGCTTCAAGCCCAAAGACTCCAGCCTCCTGTCCAGCCTCAAGCCCGAAAACTCCAGCCTCCTGCCAAGCCTCAAGCCCGAAGAATCCAGACTCCTGCCAAACTTCAAGCCTGAAGACTGCAGCCTCCTGCCAAGCCTCAAGCCCGAAGACTCCACTCTACTGCCAAGCCTCAAGCCCGAAGACTCCAGCCTCCTGCCTAGCCTCAAGCCCGAAGACTCCAGCCTCCTGCCTAGCCTCAAGCCCGACGACTCCAGTCTCCTTCCTAGCCTCAAGCCCGAAGACTCCAGCCTCCTACCAAGCCTCAAGCCCGAAGAATCCAGCCTCCTGCCAAGCCACAAGCCTGAAGACTCCAGCTTCCAGCCAAGCCTCAAGCCCGAAGACTCCAGCCTCCTGCCAAGCCTCAAGCCCGAAGACTCCAGCCTCCTGCCTAGCCTCAAGCCTGAAGACTCCAGACTCCTGCCAAGCCTCAGGCCCGAACACTCCAGCCTCCTACCAAGCCTCAAGCCCGAAGACTCCAGCCTCCTGCCTAGCCTCAAGCTCGAAGACACCAGCCTCCTGCCAAGCCTCAAGGCGGAAGACTCCAGCCTTCTGCCAAGCCTCAAGACGGAAGACTCCAGCCTCCTGCCAAGCCTCAAGCCCGAAGAATCCAGCCTCCTGCCACGCCTCAAGCACAAAGACTCCAGCCTCCTGTCCAGCCTCAAGCCCGAAAACTCCAGCCTCCTGCCAAGCCTCAAGCCCGAAGAATCCAGACTCCTGCCACGCTTCAAGCCTGAAGACTGCAGGCTCCTGCCAAGCCTCAAGCATGAAGACTCCAGACTCCTGCCAAGCCTCAGGCCCGAACACTCCAGCCTCCTCCCTAGCCTCAAGCCTGAAGACTCCAGCCTCCTGCCTAGCCTCAAGGCTGAAGATTCCTGCCCCCTGCCAAGCCTCAAGCCTGAAGACTCCAGCTTCCTGCCAAGCCTCAAGCCAGAAGACCCCAGCCTCCTGCCTAGCCTCAAGCTCGAAGACACCAGCCTCCTGCCAAGCCTCAAGGCGGAAGACTCCAGCCTTCTGCCAAGCCTCAAGACGGAAGACTCCAGCCTCCTGCCAAGCCTCAAGCCCGAAGAATCCAGCCTCCTGCCACGCCTCAAGCACAAAGACTCCAGCCTCCTGTCCAGCCTCAAGCCCGAAAACTCCAGCCTCCTGCCAAGCCTCAAGCCCGAAGAATGCAGACTCCTGCCACGCTTCAAGCCTGAAGACTGCAGGCTCCTGCCAAGCCTCAAGCCCGAAGACTCCACTCTCCTGCCAAGCCTCAAGCCCGAAGACTCCAGCCTCCTGCCTAGCCTCAAGCCCGAAGACTCCAGCCTCCTGCCTAGCCTCAAGCCCAAAGACTCCAGCCTCCTGCTTAGCCTCAAGCCTGACGACTCCAGCCTCCTGCCTAGCCTCAAAATCAAAGACTCCAGCCTCCTTCCTAGCCTCAAGCCTGAAGACTCCACCCTCCTGCCTAGCCTCAAGCCTGAAGATTCCAGCCTCCTGCCTAGCCTGAAGCTCGAAGACTCCAGCCTCCTGCCTAGCCTCAAGCACGAAGGCTCCAGCCTCCTGCATAGCCTCAAGCCCGAAGACGCCAGCCTCCTGCCTAGCCTCAAGCCCAAAGACTCCAGCCTCCTGCCTGGGCTTATGCCCGAAGACTCCAGCCTCCTGCCTAGCCTCAAGCCCAAAGACTGCAGCCTCCTGCCTAGCCTCAAGCTCAAAGACTCCAGCATCCTGCCAAGCCATAAGCCCAAAGACTCCAGCCTCCTGCCTAGCCTCAAACCCAAAGACTCCAGCCTACTGCCTAGTTTCAAGCCCGAAGACTCCAGCCTCCTGCGTAGCCTCAACCGCGAAGACTACAGCCTCCTGCCAAGCCTCAAGCCTGAAGACTCCACCCTCCTGCCTAGCCTCAAGCCTGAAGATTCCAGCCTCCTGCCTAGCCTCAAGCCTGAAGACTGCAGCCTCCTGCCTAGCCTCAAATCTGAAGACTCCAGCCTCTATCCTAGCCTCAAGCCTGTAAACTCCAGACTCCTTCCTAGCCTCAAGCCTGAAGACTCCAGCCTCCTGCCTCGCCTCAACCCTGAAGCCTCCAGCCTCCTGCCTAGCCTCAGGACCGAAGACTCCAGCCTCCGGCCTAGCCTCCAGCCCGACGACTACAGCCTCCTTCCTAGCCTCAAGCCCGAAGACTCCAGCCTCCTGCCTAGCCTCAAGCCCGAAGACCCTCAGCCTCCTGCCTAGCCTCAAGCCTGACGACTCCAGCCTCCTGCCTAGCCTCAAGCTCAAAGACTACAGCATCCTGCCAAGCCTTAAGCCCGAAGACTCCAGCGTCCTGCCAAGCCTCAAGCCCGAAGACTCCAGCCTCCTGCCAAGCCTCAAGCCCGAAGACTCCAGCCTCCTGCCTAGCCTCAAGCCGGAAGACTCGAAGACTCCAGCCTCCTGCCAATCCTCAAGCCCGAAGACTCCAGCCTCCTGCCCAGCCTCAAGCCGGAAGACTCAGGCCTCCCGCCTAGTCTCAAGCCTGAAGACTCGAGCCTCCTGCCTAGCCTCAAGCCTGAAGACTCCAGCCTCCTGCCTAGCCTCAAGCCCGAAGACTCCAGCCTCCTGCCTGGCGTCAAGCTTGAAGAGTCCAGCCTCCTGCCTAGCCTCAAGCCCAAAGACTCCAGCCTCCTGCCTGGGCTTAAGCCCGAAGACTCCAGCCTCCTGCCTAGCCTCAAGACCGAAGACTGCAGCCTCCTGCCTAGCCTCCATCCTGAAGACTCCAGCCTCCTCCCTAGCCTCAAGCCTGAAGACTCCAGCCTCCTGCCTGGCCTTAAGCCCGAAGACTCCAGCCTCCTGCCAAGCCTCAAGCCTGAAGACTCCAGCATCCTGCCTAGCCTCAAGAATCCATCCTCCTTCCTAGCCACAAGCCCGAAGACTCCAGACTCCTGCCTAGCCTAAAGCCTGAAGAGTCCAGCCTCCTGCCTAGCCTCAAGCCCGAAGAATCCGGCATCCTGCCTAGTCTCAAGCCCAAAGCCTCCAGCCTCCTGCCTAGCCTCAAGCCCGAAGACTCCAACTCCTGCCTAGCCTCAAGCCCGACGACTCCAGTCTCCTTCCTAGCCTCAAGCCCGAAGACTCCAGCCTCCTACCAAGCGTGAAGCCCGAAGACTCCAGCCTCCTGCCAAGCCGCAAACCTGAAGACTCCAGCTTCCAGCCAAGCCTCAAGCCCGAAGACTCTAGCCTCCTGCCAAGCCTCAAGCCCGAAGACTACAGCCTCCTGCCTAGCCTCAAGCCTGAAGACTCCAGACTCCTGCCAAGCCTCAGGCCCAAAGACTCCAGCCTCCTACCAAGCCTCAAGCCCGAAGACTCCAGCCTCCTGCCAAGCCACAAGCCTGAAGACTCCAGCTTCCAGCCAACCCTCAAGCCCGAAGACTCCAGCCTCCTGCCTAGCCTCAAGCCCGAAGACTCCAGCCTCCTGCCAAGCCTCAGGCCCGAACACTCCAGCCTCCTACCAAGCCTCAAGCCCGAAGACTCCAGCCTCCTGCCAAGCCACAAGCCTGAAGACTCCAGCTTCCAGCCAAGCCTCAAGCCCGAAGACTCCAGCGTCCTGCCAAGCCTCAAGCACGAAGACTCCAGCCTCCTGCCTAGCCTCAAGCATGAAGACTCCAGACTCCTGCCAAGCCTCAGGCCCGAACACTCCAGCCTCCTCCCTAGCCTCAAGCCTGAAGACTCCAGCCTCCTGCCTAGCCTCAAGGCCGAAGATTCCTGCCCCCTGCCAAGCCTCAAGCCTGAAGACTCCAGCTTCCTGCCAAGCCTCAAGCCAGAAGACCCCAGCCTCCTGCCTAGCCTCAAGCTCGAAGACACCAGCCTCCTGCCAAGCCTCAAGGCGGAAGACTCCAGCCTTCTGCCAAGCCTCAAGACGGAAGACTCCAGCCTCCTGCCAAGCCTCAAGCCCGAAGAATCCAGCCTCCTGCCACGCCTCAAGCCCAAAGACTCCAGCCTCCTGTCCAGCCTCAAGCCCGAAAACTCCAGCCTCCTGCCAAGCCTCAAGCCCGAAGAATCCAGACTCCTGCCATGCTTCAAGCCTGAAGACTGCAGGCTCCTGCCAAGCCTCAAGCCCGAAGACTCCACTCTCCTGCCAAGCCTCAAGCCCGAAGACTCCAGCCTCCTGCCTAGCCTCAAGCCCGAAGACTCCAGCCTCCTGCCTAGCCTCAAGCCCAAAGACTCCTGCCTCCTGCATAGCCTCAAGCCTGACGACTCCAGCCTCCTGCCTAGCCTCAAAATCAAAGACTCCAGCCTCCTTCCTAGCCTCAAGCCTGAAGACTCCACCCTCCTGCCTAGCCTCAAGCCTGAAGATTCCAGCCTCCTGCCTAGCCTGAAGCTCGAAGACTCCAGCCTCCTGCCTAGCCTCAAGCACGAAGGCTCCAGCCTCCTGCATAGCCTCAAGCCCGAAGACGCCAGCCTCCTGCCTAGCCTCAAGCCCAAAGACTCCAGCCTCCTGCCTGGGCTTATGCCCGAAGACTCCAGCCTCCTGCCTAGCCTCAAGCCCAAAGACTGCAGCCTCTTGCCTAGCCTCAAGCTCAAAGACTCCAGCATCCTGCCAAGCCTTAAGCCCAAAGACTCCAGCCTCCTGCCTAGCCTCAAACCCAAAGACTCCAGCCTACTGCCTAGTTTCAAGCCCGAAGAGTCCAGCCTCCTGCGTAGCCTCAACCGCGAAGACTACAGCCTCCTGCCAAGCCTCAAGCCTGAAGACTCCACCCTCCTGCCTAGCCTCAAGCCTGAAGATTCCAGCCTCCTGCCTAGCCTCAAGCCTGAAGACTGCAGCCTCCTGCCTAGCCTCAAACCTGAAGACTCCAGCCTCTATCCTAGCCTCAAGCCTGTAAACTCCAGACTCCTTCCTAGCCTCAAGCCTGAAGACTCCAGCCTCCTGCCTCGCCTCAACCCTGAAGCCTCCAGCCTCCTGCCTAGCCTCAGGACCGAAGACTCCAGCCTCCGGCCTAGCCTCCAGCCCGACGACTACAGCCTCCTTCCTAGCCTCAAGCCCGAAGACTCCAGCCTCCTGCCAAGCCTCAACCCTGAAGACTCCAGCCTCCTGCCAAGCCTCAAGACGGAAGACTCCAGCCTCCTGCCAAGCCTCAAGACGGAAGACTCCAGCCTCCTGCCACGCTTCAAGCCCAAAGACTCCAGCCTCCTGTCCAGCCTCAAGCCCGAAAACTCCAGCCTCCTGCCAAGCCTCAAGCCCGAAGAATCCAGACTCCTGCCAAACTTCAAGCCTGAAGACTGCAGCCTCCTGCCAAGCCTCAAGCCCGAAGACTCCACTCTACTGCCAAGCCTCAAGCCCGAAGACTCCAGCCTCCTGCCTAGCCTCAAGCCCGAAGACTCCAGCCTCCTGCCTAGCCTCAAGCCCGACGACTCCAGTCTCCTTCCTAGCCTCAAGCCCGAAGACTCCAGCCTCCTACCAAGCCTCAAGCCCGAAGAATCCAGCCTCCTGCCAAGCCACAAGCCTGAAGACTCCAGCTTCCAGCCAAGCCTCAAGCCCGAAGACTCCAGCCTCCTGCCAAGCCTCAAGCCCGAAGACTCCAGCCTCCTGCCTAGCCTCAAGCCTGAAGACTCCAGACTCCTGCCAAGCCTCAGGCCCGAACACTCCAGCCTCCTACCAAGCCTCAAGCCCGAAGACTCCAGCCTCCTGCCTAGCCTCAAGCTCGAAGACACCAGCCTCCTGCCAAGCCTCAAGGCGGAAGACTCCAGCCTTCTGCCAAGCCTCAAGACGGAAGACTCCAGCCTCCTGCCAAGCCTCAAGCCCGAAGAATCCAGCCTCCTGCCACGCCTCAAGCACAAAGACTCCAGCCTCCTGTCCAGCCTCAAGCCCGAAAACTCCAGCCTCCTGCCAAGCCTCAAGCCCGAAGAATCCAGACTCCTGCCACGCTTCAAGCCTGAAGACTGCAGGCTCCTGCCAAGCCTCAAGCATGAAGACTCCAGACTCCTGCCAAGCCTCAGGCCCGAACACTCCAGCCTCCTCCCTAGCCTCAAGCCTGAAGACTCCAGCCTCCTGCCTAGCCTCAAGGCTGAAGATTCCTGCCCCCTGCCAAGCCTCAAGCCTGAAGACTCCAGCTTCCTGCCAAGCCTCAAGCCAGAAGACCCCAGCCTCCTGCCTAGCCTCAAGCTCGAAGACACCAGCCTCCTGCCAAGCCTCAAGGCGGAAGACTCCAGCCTTCTGCCAAGCCTCAAGACGGAAGACTCCAGCCTCCTGCCAAGCCTCAAGCCCGAAGAATCCAGCCTCCTGCCACGCCTCAAGCACAAAGACTCCAGCCTCCTGTCCAGCCTCAAGCCCGAAAACTCCAGCCTCCTGCCAAGCCTCAAGCCCGAAGAATCCAGACTCCTGCCACGCTTCAAGCCTGAAGACTGCAGGCTCCTGCCAAGCCTCAAGCCCGAAGACTCCACTCTCCTGCCAAGCCTCAAGCCCGAAGACTCCAGCCTCCTGCCTAGCCTCAAGCCCGAAGACTCCAGCCTCCTGCCTAGCCTCAAGCCCAAAGACTCCAGCCTCCTGCTTAGCCTCAAGCCTGACGACTCCAGCCTCCTGCCTAGCCTCAAAATCAAAGACTCCAGCCTCCTTCCTAGCCTCAAGCCTGAAGACTCCACCCTCCTGCCTAGCCTCAAGCCTGAAGATTCCAGCCTCCTGCCTAGCCTGAAGCTCGAAGACTCCAGCCTCCTGCCTAGCCTCAAGCACGAAGGCTCCAGCCTCCTGCATAGCCTCAAGCCCGAAGACGCCAGCCTCCTGCCTAGCCTCAAGCCCAAAGACTCCAGCCTCCTGCCTGGGCTTATGCCCGAAGACTCCAGCCTCCTGCCTAGCCTCAAGCCCAAAGACTGCAGCCTCCTGCCTAGCCTCAAGCTCAAAGACTCCAGCATCCTGCCAAGCCATAAGCCCAAAGACTCCAGCCTCCTGCCTAGCCTCAAACCCAAAGACTCCAGCCTACTGCCTAGTTTCAAGCCCGAAGACTCCAGCCTCCTGCGTAGCCTCAACCGCGAAGACTACAGCCTCCTGCCAAGCCTCAAGCCTGAAGACTCCACCCTCCTGCCTAGCCTCAAGCCTGAAGATTCCAGCCTCCTGCCTAGCCTCAAGCCTGAAGACTGCAGCCTCCTGCCTAGCCTCAAATCTGAAGACTCCAGCCTCTATCCTAGCCTCAAGCCTGTAAACTCCAGACTCCTTCCTAGCCTCAAGCCTGAAGACTCCAGCCTCCTGCCTCGCCTCAACCCTGAAGCCTCCAGCCTCCTGCCTAGCCTCAGGACCGAAGACTCCAGCCTCCGGCCTAGCCTCCAGCCCGACGACTACAGCCTCCTTCCTAGCCTCAAGCCCGAAGACTCCAGCCTCCTGCCTAGCCTCAAGCCCGAAGACCCTCAGCCTCCTGCCTAGCCTCAAGCCTGACGACTCCAGCCTCCTGCCTAGCCTCAAGCTCAAAGACTACAGCATCCTGCCAAGCCTTAAGCCCGAAGACTCCAGCGTCCTGCCAAGCCTCAAGCCCGAAGACTCCAGCCTCCTGCCAAGCCTCAAGCCCGAAGACTCCAGCCTCCTGCCTAGCCTCAAGCCGGAAGACTCGAAGACTCCAGCCTCCTGCCAATCCTCAAGCCCGAAGACTCCAGCCTCCTGCCTAGCCTCAAGCCGGAAGACTCAGGCCTCCCGCCTAGTCTCAAGCCTGAAGACTCGAGCCTCCTGCCTAGCCTCAAGCCTGAAGACTCCAGCCTCCTGCCTAGCCTCAAGCCCGAAGACTCCAGCCTCCTGCCTGGCGTCAAGCTTGAAGAGTCCAGCCTCCTGCCTAGCCTCAAGCCCAAAGACTCCAGCCTCCTGCCTGGGCTTAAGCCCGAAGACTCCAGCCTCCTGCCTAGCCTCAAGACCGAAGACTGCAGCCTCCTGCCTAGCCTCCATCCTGAAGACTCCAGCCTCCTCCCTAGCCTCAAGCCTGAAGACTCCAGCCTCCTGCCTGGCCTTAAGCCCGAAGACTCCAGCCTCCTGCCAAGCCTCAAGCCTGAAGACTCCAGCATCCTGCCTAGCCTCAAGAATCCATCCTCCTTCCTAGCCACAAGCCCGAAGACTCCAGACTCCTGCCTAGCCTAAAGCCTGAAGAGTCCAGCCTCCTGCCTAGCCTCAAGCCCGAAGAATCCGGCATCCTGCCTAGTCTCAAGCCCAAAGCCTCCAGCCTCCTGCCTAGCCTCAAGCCCGAAGACTCCAACTCCTGCCTAGCCTCAAGCCCGACGACTCCAGTCTCCTTCCTAGCCTCAAGCCCGAAGACTCCAGCCTCCTACCAAGCGTGAAGCCCGAAGACTCCAGCCTCCTGCCAAGCCGCAAACCTGAAGACTCCAGCTTCCAGCCAAGCCTCAAGCCCGAAGACTCTAGCCTCCTGCCAAGCCTCAAGCCCGAAGACTACAGCCTCCTGCCTAGCCTCAAGCCTGAAGACTCCAGACTCCTGCCAAGCCTCAGGCCCAAAGACTCCAGCCTCCTACCAAGCCTCAAGCCCGAAGACTCCAGCCTCCTGCCAAGCCACAAGCCTGAAGACTCCAGCTTCCAGCCAACCCTCAAGCCCGAAGACTCCAGCCTCCTGCCTAGCCTCAAGCCCGAAGACTCCAGCCTCCTGCCTAGCCTCAAGCCCGACGACTCCAGTCTCCTTCCTAGCCTCAAGCCTGAAGACTCCAGTCTCCTACCAAGCCTCAAGCCCGAAGACTCCAGCCTCCTGCCAAGCCACAAGCCTGAAGACTCCAGCTTCCAGCCAAGCCTCAAGCCCGAAGACTCCAGCCTCCTGCCAAGCCTCAAGCCCGAAGACTCCAGCCTCCTGCCTAGCCTCAAGCCTGAAGACTCCAGACTCCTGCCAAGCCTCAGGCCCGAAGACTCCAGCCTCCGGCCTAGCCTCCAGCCCGACGACTACAGCCTCCTTCCTAGCCTCAAGCCCGAAGACTCCAGCCTCCTGCCTAGCCTCAAGCCCGAAGACCCTCAGCCTCCTGCCTAGCCTCAAGCCTGACGACTCCAGCCTCCTGCCTAGCCTCAAGCTCAAAGACTACAGCATCCTGCCAAGCCTTAAGCCCGAAGACTCCAGCGTCCTGCCAAGCCTCAAGCCCGAAGACTCCAGCCTCCTGCCAAGCCTCAAGCCCGAAGACTCCAGCCTCCTGCCTAGCCTCAAGCCGGAAGACTCGAAGACTCCAGCCTCCTGCCAATCCTCAAGCCCGAAGACTCCAGCCTCCTGCCTAGCCTCAAGCCGGAAGACTCAGGCCTCCCGCCTAGTCTCAAGCCTGAAGACTCGAGCCTCCTGCCTAGCCTCAAGCCTGAAGACTCCAGCCTCCTGCCTAGCCTCAAGCCCGAAGACTCCAGCCTCCTGCCTGGCGTCAAGCTTGAAGAGTCCAGCCTCCTGCCTAGCCTCAAGCCCAAAGACTCCAGCCTCCTGCCTGGGCTTAAGCCCGAAGACTCCAGCCTCCTGCCTAGCCTCAAGACCGAAGACTGCAGCCTCCTGCCTAGCCTCCATCCTGAAGACTCCAGCCTCCTCCCTAGCCTCAAGCCTGAAGACTCCAGCCTCCTGCCTGGCCTTAAGCCCGAAGACTCCAGCCTCCTGCCAAGCCTCAAGCCTGAAGACTCCAGCATCCTGCCTAGCCTCAAGAATCCATCCTCCTTCCTAGCCACAAGCCCGAAGACTCCAGACTCCTGCCTAGCCTAAAGCCTGAAGAGTCCAGCCTCCTGCCTAGCCTCAAGCCCGAAGAATCCGGCATCCTGCCTAGTCTCAAGCCCAAAGCCTCCAGCCTCCTGCCTAGCCTCAAGCCCGAAGACTCCAACTCCTGCCTAGCCTCAAGCCCGACGACTCCAGTCTCCTTCCTAGCCTCAAGCCCGAAGACTCCAGCCTCCTACCAAGCGTGAAGCCCGAAGACTCCAGCCTCCTGCCAAGCCGCAAACCTGAAGACTCCAGCTTCCAGCCAAGCCTCAAGCCCGAAGACTCTAGCCTCCTGCCAAGCCTCAAGCCCGAAGACTACAGCCTCCTGCCTAGCCTCAAGCCTGAAGACTCCAGACTCCTGCCAAGCCTCAGGCCCAAAGACTCCAGCCTCCTACCAAGCCTCAAGCCCGAAGACTCCAGCCTCCTGCCAAGCCACAAGCCTGAAGACTCCAGCTTCCAGCCAACCCTCAAGCCCGAAGACTCCAGCCTCCTGCCTAGCCTCAAGCCCGAAGACTCCAGCCTCCTGCCTAGCCTCAAGCCCGACGACTCCAGTCTCCTTCCTAGCCTCAAGCCCGAAGACTCCAGTCTCCTACCAAGCCTCAAGCCCGAAGACTCCAGCCTCCTGCCAAGCCACAAGCCTGAAGACTCCAGCTTCCAGCCAAGCCTCAAGCCCGAAGACTCCAGCCTCCTGCCAAGCCTCAAGCCCGAAGACTCCAGCCTCCTGCCTAGCCTCAAGCCTGAAGACTCCAGACTCCTGCCAAGCCTCAGGCCCGAACACTCCAGCCTCCTCCCTAGCCTCAAGCCTGAAGACTCCAGCCTCCTGCCTAGCCTCAAGACCGAAGATTCCTGCCCCCTGCCAAGCCTCAAGCCTGAAGACTCCAGCTTCCTGCCAAGCCTCATGCCAGAAGACCCCAGACTCCTGCCTAGCCTCAAGCTCGAAGACACCAGCCTCCTGCCAAGCCTCAAGACGGAAGACTCCAGCCTCCTGCCAAGCCTCAAGACGGAAGACTCCAGCCTCCTGCCAAGCCTCAATCCCGAAGACTACAGCCTCCTGCCAAGCCTCAAGCCCGAAGACTCCAGCCTCCTGCCTAGCCTCAAGCCCGAAGACTCCAGCCTCCTGCCTACCCTCAAGCCCGACGACTCCAGTCTCCTTCCTAGCCTCAAGCCCGAAGACTCCAGCCTCCTACCAAGCCTCAAGCCCGAAGAATCCAGCCTCCTGCCAAGCCACAAGCCTGAAGACTCCAGCTTCCAGCCAAGCCTCAAGCCCGAAGACTCCAGACTCCTGCCTAGCCTCAAGCCTGAAGACTCCAGACTCCTGCCAAGCCTCAGGCCCGAACACTCCAGCCTCCTACCAAGCCTCAAGCCCGAAGACTCCAGCCTCCTGCCAAGCCACAAGCCTGAAGACTCCAGCTTCCAGCCAAGCCTCAAGCCCGAAGACTCCAGCGTCCTGCCAAGCCTCAAGCACGAAGACTCCAGCCTCCTGCCTAGCCTCAAGCATGAAGACTCCAGACTCCTGCCAAGCCTCAGGCCCGAACACTCCAGCCTCCTCCCTAGCCTCAAGCCTGAAGACTCCAGCCTCCTGCCTAGCCTCAAGGCCAAAGATTCCTGCCCCCTGCCAAGCCTCAAGCCTGAAGACTCCAGCTTCCTGCCAAGCCTCAAGCCAGAAGACCCCAGCCTCCTGCCTAGCCTCAAGCTCGAAGACACCAGCCTCCTGCCAAGCCTCAAGGCGGAAGACTCCAGCCTTCTGCCAAGCCTCAAGACGGAAGACTCCAGCCTCCTGCTAAGCCTCAAGCCCGAAGAATCCAGCCTCCTGCCACGCCTCAAGCCCAAAGACTCCAGCCTCCTGTCCAGCCTCAAGCCCGAAAACTCCAGCCTCCTGCCAAGCCTCAAGCCCGAAGAATCCAGACTCCTGCCACGCTTCAAGCCTGAAGACTGCAGGCTCCTGCCAAGCCTCAAGCCCGAAGACTCCACTCTCCTGCCAAGCCTCAAGCCCGAAGACTCCAGGCTCCTGCCTAGCCTCAAGCCCGAAGACTCCAGCCTCCTGCCTAGCCTCAAGCCCAAAGACTCCAGCCTCCTGCATAGCCTCAAGCCTGACGACTCCAGCCTCCTGCCTAGCCTCAAAATCAAAGACTCCAGCCTCCTTCCTAGCCTCAAGCCTGAAGACTCCACCCTCCTGCCTAGCCTCAAGCCTGAAGATTCCAGGCTCCTGCCTAGCCTGAAGCTCGAAGACTCCAGCCTCCTGCCTAGCCTCAAGCACGAAGGCTCCAGCCTCCTGCATAGCCTCAAGCCCGAAGACGCCAGCCTCCTGCCTAGCCTCAAGCCCAAAGACTCCAGCCTCCTGCCTGGGCTTATGCCCGAAGACTCCAGCCTCCTGCCTAGCCTCAAGCCCAAAGACTGCAGCCTCCTGCCTAGCCTCAAGCTCAAAGACTCCAGCATCCTGCCAAGCCTTAAGCCCAAAGACTCCAGCCTCCTGCCTAGCCTCAAACCCAAAGACTCCAGCCTACTGCCTAGTTTCAAGCCCGAAGACTCCAGCCTCCTGCGTAGCCTCAACCGCGAAGACTACAGCCTCCTGCCAAGCCTCAAGCCTGAAGACTCCACCCTCCTGCCTAGCCTCAAGCCTGAAGATTCCAGCCTCCTGCCTAGCCTCAAGCCTGAAGACTGCAGCCTCCTGCCTAGCCTCAAACCTGAAGACTCCAGCCTCTATACTAGCCTCAAGCCTGTAAACTCCAGACTCCTTCCTAGCCTCAAGCCTGAAGACTCCAGCCTCCTGCCTCGCCTCAACCCTGAAGCCTCCAGCCTCCTGCCTAGCCTCAGGACCGAAGACTCCAGCCTCCGGCCTAGCCTCCAGCCCGACGACTACAGCCTCCTTCCTAGCCTCAAGATCGAAGACTCCAGACTCCTGCCAAGCCTCAAGCCTGAAGACTCCAGACTCCTGCCAAGCCTCAGGACCGAACACTCCAGCCTCCTCCCTAGCTTCAAGCCTGAAGACTCCAGCCTCCTGCCAAGCCTCAAGCCTGAAGACTCCAGCCTCCTGCCAAGCCTCAAGACGGAAGACTCCAGACTCCTGCCAAGCCTCAAGACGGAAGACTCCAGCCTCCTGCCACGCCTCAAGCCCAAAGACTCCAGCCTCCTGTCCAGCCTCAAGCCCGAAAACTCCAGCCTCCTGCCAAGCCTCAAGCCCGAAGAATCCAGACTCCTGCCAAACTTCAAGCCTGAAGACTGCAGCCTCCTGCCAAGCCTCAAGCCCGAAGACTCCACTCTACTGCCAAGCCTCAAGCCCGAAGACTCCAGCCTCCTGCCTAGCCTCAAGCCCGAAGACTCCAGCCTCCTGCCTAGCCTCAAGCCCGACGACTCCAGTCTCCTTCCTAGCCTCAAGCCCGAAGACTCCAGCCTCCTACCAAGCCTCAAGCCCGAAGAATCCAGCCTCCTGCCAAGCCACAAGCCTGAAGAATCCAGCTTCCAGCCAAGCCTCAAGCCCGAAGACTCCAGCCTCCTGCCAAGCCTCAAGCCCGAAGACTCCAGCCTCCTGCCTAGCCTCAAGCCTGAAGACTCCAGACTCCTGCCAAGCCTCAGGCCCGAACATTCCAGCCTCCTACCAAGCCTCAAGCCCGAAGACTCCAGCCTCCTGCCAAGCCTCAAGCACGAAGACTCCAGCCTCCTGCCTAGCCTCAAGCATGAAGACTCCAACTCCTGCCTAGCCTCAAGCTCAAAGACTACAGCATCCTGCCAAGCCTCAAGCCCGAAGACTCCAGCCTCCTGCCAAGCCTCAAGCCCGAAGACTCCAGCCTCCTGCCTAGCCTCAAGCCGGAAGACTCGAAGACTCCAGCCTCCTGCCAATCCTCAAGCCCGAAGACTCCAGCCTCCTGCCTAGCCTCAAGCCGGAAGACTCAGGCCTCCCGCCTAGTCTCAAGCCTGAAGACTCGAGCCTCCTGCCTAGCCTCAAGCCTGAAGACTCCAGCCTCCTGCCTAGCCTCAAGCCCGAAGACTCCAGCCTCCTGCCTGGCGTCAAGCTTGAAGAGTCCAGCCTCCTGCCTAGCCTCAAGCCCAAAGACTCCAGCCTCCTGCCTGGGCTTAAGCCCGAAGACTCCAGCCTCCTGCCTAGCCTCAAGACCGAAGACTGCAGCCTCCTGCCTAGCCTCCATCCTGAAGACTCCAGCCTCCTCCCTAGCCTCAAGCCTGAAGACTCCAGCCTCCTGCCTGGCCTTAAGCCCGAAGACTCCAGCCTCCTGCCAAGCCTCAAGCCTGAAGACTCCAGCATCCTGCCTAGCCTCAAGAATCCATCCTCCTTCCTAGCCACAAGCCCGAAGACTCCAGACTCCTGCCTAGCCTAAAGCCTGAAGAGTCCAGCCTCCTGCCTAGCCTCAAGCCCGAAGAATCCGGCATCCTGCCTAGTCTCAAGCCCAAAGCCTCCAGCCTCCTGCCTAGCCTCAAGCCCGAAGACTCCAACTCCTGCCTAGCCTCAAGCCCGACGACTCCAGTCTCCTTCCTAGCCTCAAGCCCGAAGACTCCAGCCTCCTACCAAGCGTGAAGCCCGAAGACTCCAGCCTCCTGCCAAGCCGCAAACCTGAAGACTCCAGCTTCCAGCCAAGCCTCAAGCCCGAAGACTCTAGCCTCCTGCCAAGCCTCAAGCCCGAAGACTACAGCCTCCTGCCTAGCCTCAAGCCTGAAGACTCCAGACTCCTGCCAAGCCTCAGGCCCAAAGACTCCAGCCTCCTACCAAGCCTCAAGCCCGAAGACTCCAGCCTCCTGCCAAGCCACAAGCCTGAAGACTCCAGCTTCCAGCCAACCCTCAAGCCCGAAGACTCCAGCCTCCTGCCTAGCCTCAAGCCCGAAGACTCCAGCCTCCTGCCTAGCCTCAAGCCCGACGACTCCAGTCTCCTTCCTAGCCTCAAGCCCGAAGACTCCAGTCTCCTACCAAGCCACAAGCCTGAAGACTCCAGCTTCCAGCCAAGCCTCAAGCCCGAAGACTCCAGCCTCCTGCCAAGCCTCAAGCCCGAAGACTCCAGCCTCCTGCCTAGCCTCAAGCCTGAAGACTCCAGACTCCTGCCAAGCCTCAGGCCCGAACACTCCAGCCTCCTGTCCAGCCTCAAGCCCGAAAACTCCAGCCTCCTGCCAAGCCTCAAGCCCGAAGAATCCAGACTCCTGCCAAACTTCAAGCCTGAAGACTGCAGCCTCCTGCCAAGCCTCAAGCCCGAAGACTCCACTCTACTGCCAAGCCTCAAGCCCGAAGACTCCAGCCTCCTGCCTAGCCTCAAGCCCGAAGACTCCAGCCTCCTGCCTAGCCTCAAGCCCGACGACTCCAGTCTCCTTCCTAGCCTCAAGCCCGAAGACTCCAGCCTCCTACCAAGCCTCAAGCCCGAAGAATCCAGCCTCCTGCCAAGCCACAAGCCTGAAGAATCCAGCTTCCAGCCAAGCCTCAAGCCCGAAGACTCCAGCCTCCTGCCAAGCCTCAAGCCCGAAGACTCCAGCCTCCTGCCTAGCCTCAAGCCTGAAGACTCCAGACTCCTGCCAAGCCTCAGGCCCGAACATTCCAGCCTCCTACCAAGCCTCAAGCCCGAAGACTCCAGCCTCCTGCCAAGCCTCAAGCACGAAGACTCCAGCCTCCTGCCTAGCCTCAAGCATGAAGACTCCAGACTCCTGCCAAGCCTCAGGCCCGAACACTCCAGCCTCCTCCCTAGCCTCAAGCCTGAAGACTCCAGCCTCCTGCCTAGCCTCAAGGCCGAAGATTCCTGCCCCCTGCCAAGCCTCAAGCCTGAAGACTCCAGCTTCCTGCCAAGCCTCAAGCCAGAAGACCCCAGCCTCCTGCCTAGCCTCAAGCTCGAAGACACCAGCCTCCTGCCAAGCCTCAAGGCGGAAGACTCCAGCCTTCTGCCAAGCCTCAAGACGGAAGACTCCAGCCTCCTGCCAAGCCTCAAGCCCGAAGAATCCAGCCTCCTGCCACGCCTCAAGCCCAAAGACTCCAGCCTCCTGTCCAGCCTCAAGCCCGAAAACTCCAGCCTCCTGCCAAGCCTCAAGCCCGAAGAATCCAGACTCCTGCCACGCTTCAAGCCTGAAGACTGCAGGCTCCTGCCAAGCCTCAAGCCCGAAGACTCCACTCTCCTGCCAAGCCTCAAGCCCGAAGACTCCAGCCTCCTGCCTAGCCTCAAGCCCGAAGACTCCAGCCTCCTGCCTAGCCTCAAGCCCAAAGACTCCAGCCTCCTGCTTAGCCTCAAGCCTGACGACTCCAGCCTCCTGCCTAGCCTCAAAATCAAAGACTCCAGCCTCCTTCCTAGCCTCAAGCCTGAAGACTCCACCCTCCTGCCTAGCCTCAAGCCTGAAGATTCCAGCCTCCTGCCTAGCCTGAAGCTCGAAGACTCCAGCCTCCTGCCTAGCCTCAAGCACGAAGGCTCCAGCCTCCTGCATAGCCTCAAGCCCGAAGACGCCAGCCTCCTTCCTAGCCTCAAGCCCAAAGACTCCAGCCTCCTGCCTGGGCTTATGCCCGAAGACTCCAGCCTCCTGCCTAGCCTCAAGCCCAAAGACTGCAGCCTCCTGCCTAGCCTCAAGCTCAAAGACTCCAGCATCCTGCCAAGCCTTAAGCCCAAAGACTCCAGCCTCCTGCCTAGCCTCAAACCCAAAGACTCCAGCCTACTGCCTAGTTTCAAGCCCGAAGACTCCAGCCTCCTGCGTAGCCTCAACCGCGAAGACTACAGCCTCCTGCCAAGCCTCAAGCCTGAAGACTCCACCCTCCTGCCTAGCCTCAAGCCTGAAGATTCCAGCCTCCTGCCTAGCCTCAAGCCTGAAGACTGCAGCCTCCTGCCTAGCCTCAAACCTGAAGACTCCAGCCTCTATCCTAGCCTCAAGCCTGTAAACTCCAGACTCCTTCCTAGCCTCAAGCCTGAAGACTCCAGCCTCCTGCCTCGCCTCAACCCTGAAGCCTCCAGCCTCCTGCCTAGCCTCAGGACCGAAGACTCCAGCCTCCGGCCTAGCCTCCAGCCCGACGACTACAGCCTCCTTCCTAGCCTCAAGCCCGAAGACTCCAGCCTCCTGCCTAGCCTCAAGCCCGAAGACCCTCAGCCTCCTGCCTAGCCTCAAGCCTGACGACTCCAGCCTCCTGCCTAGCCTCAAGCTCAAAGACTACAGCATCCTGCCAAGCCTTAAGCCCGAAGACTCCAGCGTCCTGCCAAGCCTCAAGCCCGAAGACTCCAGCCTCCTGCCAAGCCTCAAGCCCGAAGACTCCAGCCTCCTGCCTAGCCTCAAGCCGGAAGACTCGAAGACTCCAGCCTCCTGCCAATCCTCAAGCCCGAAGACTCCAGCCTCCTGCCTAGCCTCAAGCCGGAAGACTCAGGCCTCCCGCCTAGTCTCAAGCCTGAAGACTCGAGCCTCCTGCCTAGCCTCAAGCCTGAAGACTCCAGCCTCCTGCCTAGCCTCAAGCCCGAAGACTCCAGCCTCCTGCCTGGCGTCAAGCTTGAAGAGTCCAGCCTCCTGCCTAGCCTCAAGCCCAAAGACTCCAGCCTCCTGCCTGGGCTTAAGCCCGAAGACTCCAGCCTCCTGCCTAGCCTCAAGACCGAAGACTGCAGCCTCCTGCCTAGCCTCCATCCTGAAGACTCCAGACTCCTGCCTAGCCTCAAGCCTGAAGACTCCAGACTCCTGCCAAGCCTCAGGCCCGAACACTCCAGCCTCCTCCCTAGCCTCAAGCCTGAAGACTCCAGCATCCTGCCTAGCCTCAAGAATCCAGCCTCCTTCCTAGCCACAAGCCCGAAGACTCCAGACTCCTGCCTAGCCTAAAGCCTGAAGAGTCCAGCCTCCTGCCTAGCCTCAAGCCCGAAGACTCCAGCCTCGTGCCTAGCCTCAAGCCCGAAGAATCCGGCATCCTGCCTAGCCTCAAGCCCAAAGCCTCCAGCCTCCTGCCTAGCCTCAAGCCCGAAGACTCCAACTCCTGCCTAGCCTCAAGCCCGACGACTCCAGTCTCCTTCCTAGCCTCAAGCCCGAAGACTCCAGCCTCCTACCAAGCGTGAAGCCCGAAGACTCCAGCCTCCTGCCAAGCCGCAAACCTGAAGACTCCAGCTTCCAGCCAAGCCTCAAGCCCGAAGACTCTAGCCTCCTGCCAAGCCTCAAGCCCGAAGACTACAGCCTCCTGCCTAGCCTCAAGCCTGAAGACTCCAGACTCCTGCCAAGCCTCAGGCCCGAAGACTCCAGCCTCCTACCAAGCCTCAAGCCCGAAGACTCCAGCCTCCTGCCAAGCCACAAGCCTGAAGACTCCAGCTTCCAGCCAACCCTCAAGCCCGAAGACTCCAGCCTCCTGCCTAGCCTCAAGCCCGAAGACTCCAGCCTCCTGCCTAGCCTCAAGCCCGACGACTCCAGTCTCCTTCCTAGCCTCAAGCCCGAAGACTCCAGTCTCCTACCAAGCCTCAAGCCCGAAGACTCCAGCCTCCTGCCAAGCCACAAGCCTGAAGACTCCAGCTTCCAGCCAAGCCTCAAGCCCGAAGACTCCAGCCTCCTGCCAAGCCTCAAGCCCGAAGACTCCAGCCTCCTGCCTAGCCTCAAGCCTGAAGACTCCAGACTCCTGCCAAGCCTCAGGCCCGAACACTCCAGCCTCCTCCCTAGCCTCAAGCCTGAAGACTCCAGCCTCCTGCCTAGCCTCAAGACCGAAGATTCCTGCCCCCTGCCAAGCCTCAAGCCCGAAGACTCCAGCTTCCTGCCAAGCCTCAAGCCAGAAGACCCCAGCCTCCTGCCTAGCCTCAAGCTCGAAGACACCAGCCTCCTGCCAAGCCTCAAGCCCGAAGACTCCAGCCTCCTGCCTAGCCTCAAGCCCGAAGACTCCAGCCTCCTGCCTAGCCTCAAGCTCGACGACTCCAGTCTCCTTCCTAGCCTCAAGCCCGAAGACTCCAGCCTCCTACCAAGCCTGAAGCCCGAAGAATCCAGCCTCCTGCCAAGCCACAAGCCTGAAGACTCCAGCTTCCAGCCAAGCCTCAAGCCCGAAGACTCCAGCCTCCTGCCAAGCCTCAAGCCCGAAGACTCCAGCCTCCTGCCTAGCCTCAAGCCTGAAGACTCCAGACTCCTGCCAAGCCTCAGGCCCGAACACTCCAGCCTCCTACCAAGCCTCAAGCCCGAAGACTCTAGCCTCCTGCCAAGCCTCAAGCCCGAAGACTACAGCCTCCTGCCTAGCCTCAAGCCTGAAGACTCCAGACTCCTGCCAAGCCTCAGGCCCGAAGACTCCAGCCTCCTACCAAGCCTCAAGCCCGAAGACTCCAGCCTCCTGCCAAGCCACAAGCCTGAAGACTCCAGCTTCCAGCCAACCCTCAAGCCCGAAGACTCCAGCCTCCTGCCTAGCCTCAAGCCCGAAGACTCCAGCCTCCTGCCTAGCCTCAAGCCCGACGACTCCAGTCTCCTTCCTAGCCTCAAGCCCGAAGACTCCAGTCTCCTACCAAGCCTCAAGCCCGAAGACTCCAGCCTCCTGCCAAGCCACAAGCCTGAAGACTCCAGCTTCCAGCCAAGCCTCAAGCCCGAAGACTCCAGCCTCCTGCCAAGCCTCAAGCCCGAAGACTCCAGCCTCCTGCCTAGCCTCAAGCCTGAAGACTCCAGACTCCTGCCAAGCCTCAGGCCCGAACACTCCAGCCTCCTCCCTAGCCTCAAGCCTGAAGACTCCAGCCTCCTGCCTAGCCTCAAGACCGAAGATTCCTGCCCCCTGCCAAGCCTCAAGCCCGAAGACTCCAGCTTCCTGCCAAGCCTCAAGCCAGAAGACCCCAGCCTCCTGCCTAGCCTCAAGCTCGAAGACACCAGCCTCCTGCCAAGCCTCAAGCCCGAAGACTCCAGCCTCCTGCCTAGCCTCAAGCCCGAAGACTCCAGCCTCCTGCCTAGCCTCAAGCTCGACGACTCCAGTCTCCTTCCTAGCCTCAAGCCCGAAGACTCCAGCCTCCTACCAAGCCTGAAGCCCGAAGAATCCAGCCTCCTGCCAAGCCACAAGCCTGAAGACTCCAGCTTCCAGCCAAGCCTCAAGCCCGAAGACTCCAGCCTCCTGCCAAGCCTCAAGCCCGAAGACTCCAGCCTCCTGCCTAGCCTCAAGCCTGAAGACTCCAGACTCCTGCCAAGCCTCAGGCCCGAACACTCCAGCCTCCTACCAAGCCTCAAGCCCGAAGACTCCAGCCTCCTGCCAAGCCACAAGCCTGAAGACTCCAGCTTCCAGCCAAGCCTCAAGCCCGAAGACTCCAGCGTCCTGCCAAGCCTCAAGCACGAAGACTCCAGCCTCCTGCCTAGCCTCAAGCATGAAGACTCCAGACTCCTGCCAAGCCTCAGGCCCGAACACTCCAGCCTCCTCCCTAGCCTCAAGCCTGAAGACTGCAGCCTCCTGCCTAGCCTCAAGGCCGAAGATTCCTGCCCCCTGCCAAGCCTCAAGCCTGAAGACTCCAGCTTCCTGCCAAGCCTCAAGCCAGAAGACCCCAGCCTCCTGCCTAGCCTCAAGCTCGAAGACACCAGCCTCCTGCCAAGCCTCAAGGCGGAGGACTCCAGCCTTCTGCCAAGCCTCAAGACGGAAGACTCCAGCCTCCTGCCAAGCCTCAAGCCCGAAGAATCCAGCCTCCTGCCACGCCACAAGCCCAAAGACACCAGCCTCCTGTCCAGCCTCAAGCCCGAAAACTCCAGCCTCCTGTCAAGCCTCAAGCCCGAAGAATCCAGACTCCTGCCACGCTTCAAGCCTGAAGACTGCAGGCTCCTGCCAAGCCTCAAGCCCGAAGACTCCACTCTCCTGCCAAGCCTCAAGCCCGAAGACTCCAGCCTCCTGCCTAGCCTCAAGCCCGAAGACTCCAGCCTCCTGCCTAGCCTCAAGCCCAAAGACTCCAGCCTCCTGCTTAGCCTCAAGCCTGACGACTCCAGCCTCCTGCCTAGCCTCAAAATCAAAGACTCCAGCCTCCTTCCTAGCCTCAAGCCTGAAGACTCCACCCTCCTGCCTAGCCTCAAGCCTGAAGATTCCAGCCTCCTGCCTAGCCTGAAGCTCGAAGACTCCAGCCTCCTGCCTAGCCTCAAGCACGAAGGCTCCAGCCTCCTGCATAGCCTCAAGCCCGAAGACGCCAGCCTCCTGCCTAGCCTCAAGCCCAAAGACTCCAGCCTCCTGCCTGGGCTTATGCCCGAAGACTCCAGCCTCCTGCCTAGCCTCAAGCCCAAAGACTGCAGCCTCCTGCCTAGCCTCAAGCTCAAAGACTCCAGCATCCTGCCAAGCCTTAAGCCCAAAGACTCCAGCCTCCTGCCTAGCCTCAAACCCAAAGACTCCAGCCTACTGCCTAGTTTCAAGCCCGAAGACTCCAGCCTCCTGCGTAGCCTCAACCGCGAAGACTACAGCCTCCTGCCAAGCCTCAAGCCTGAAGACTCCACCCTCCTGCCTAGCCTCAAGCCTGAAGATTCCAGCCTCCTGCCTAGCCTCAAGCCTGAAGACTGCAGCCTCCTGCCTAGCCTCAAACCTGAAGACTCCAGCCTCTATCCTAGCCTCAAGCCTGTAAACTCCAGACTCCTTCCTAGCCTCAAGCCTGAAGACTCCAGCCTCCTGCCTCGCCTCAACCCTGAAGCCTCCAGCCTCCTGCCTAGCCTCAGGACCGAAGACTCCAGCCTCCGGCCTAGCCTCCAGCCCGACGACTACAGCCTCCTTCCTAGCCTCAAGCCCGAAGACTCCAGCCTCCTGCCTAGCCTCAAGCCCGAAGACCCTCAGCCTCCTGCCTAGCCTCAAGCCTGACGACTCCAGCCTCCTGCCTAGCCTCAAGCTCAAAGACTACAGCATCCTGCCAAGCCTTAAGCCCGAAGACTCCAGCGTCCTGCCAAGCCTCAAGCCCGAAGACTCCAGCCTCCTGCCAAGCCTCAAGCCCGAAGACTCCAGCCTCCTGCCTAGCCTCAAGCCGGAAGACTCGAAGACTCCAGCCTCCTGCCAATCCTCAAGCCCGAAGACTCCAGCCTCCTGCCTAGCCTCAAGCCCGAAGACTCCAGCCTCCTGCCTAGCCTCAAGCCCGACGACTCCAGTCTCCTTCCTAGCCTCAAGCCCGAAGACTCCAGTCTCCTACCAAGCCTCAAGCCCGAAGACTCCAGCCTCCTGCCAAGCCACAAGCCTGAAGACTCCAGCTTCCAGCCAAGCCTCAAGCCCGAAGACTCCAGCCTCCTGCCAAGCCTCAAGCCCGAAGACTCCAGCCTCCTGCCTAGCCTCAAGCCTGAAGACTCCAGACTCCTGCCAAGCCTCAGGCCCGAACACTCCAGCCTCCTCCCTAGCCTCAAGCCTGAAGACTCCAGCCTCCTGCCTAGCCTCAAGACCGAAGATTCCTGCCCCCTGCCAAGCCTCAAGCCTGAAGACTCCAGCTTCCTGCCAAGCCTCAAGCCAGAAGACCCCAGCCTCCTGCCTAGCCTCAAGCTCGAAGACACCAGCCTCCTGCCAAGCCTCAAGACGGAAGACTCCAGCCTCCTGCCAAGCCTCAAGACGGAAGACTCCAGCCTCCTGCCAAGCCTCAATCCCGAAGACTACAGCCTCCTGCCAAGCCTCAAGCCCGAAGACTCCAGCCTCCTGCCTAGCCTCAAGCCGGAAGGCTCAGGCCTCCTACCTAGTCTCAAGCCTGAAGACTCCAGCCTCCTGCCTAGCCTCAAGCCTGAAGACTCCAGCCTCCTGCCTAGCCTCAAGCCCGAAGACTCCAGCCTCCTGCCTAGCCTCAAGCTCGAAGAGTCCAGCCTCCTGCCTAGCCTCAAGCACGAAGACTCCAGCCTCCTGCCTAGCCTCAAGCCCGAAGACGCCAGCCTCCTGCCTAGCCTCAAGCCCAAAGACTCCAGCCTCCTGCCTAGCCTCAAACCCAAAGACTCCAGCCTACTGCCTAGCTTCAAGCCCGAAGACTCCAACCTCCTGCGTAGCCTCAACCGCGAAGACGACAGCCTCCTGCCAAGCCTCAAGCCTGAAGAGTCCAGCCTCCTGCCTAGCCTCAAACCCAAAGAATCCAGCCTCCTGCCTAGCCTCAAGCCCGAAGACTCCAGCCTCATGTCTAGCGACAAGCCTGAAGATTCCAGACTCCTTCCTAGCCTCAAGCCTGAAGTTTCCAGCCTCCTGCCTAGCCACAAACCTGAAGACTGCAGCCTCCAGCCTCGCTTCAAGCCTGAAGACTCCAGCCTCCTGACTAGCCTCAAGCCTCCAGCCTCCTGCCTAGCCCCAAAGCCCGAAGAGTCCAGCCTCCTCCCTAGCCTCAAGCACGAAGACTCCAGCCTCCTGCCTAGCCTCAAGACCGATGACTCCAACCTCCTTTCTAGCCTCAAGCGCGAATACTCCAGCCTCCTGCCTAGCCTCAAGCCTGAAGACTCCAGCCTGCTGCCTAGCCTCAAGCCCGAAGACTCCAGCCTCCTGCCTAGCCTCAAGCCCGATGACTCCAGCATCCTGCCTAGCCTCAAGCCTGAAGATTCCAGCCTCCTTCCTAGCTTCAAGCCTGAAGACTCCACCCTCCTGCCGAGCCTCAAGCCTGAAGATTCCAGCCTCCTGCCGAGCTTCAAGCCTGAAGACTCCAGCCTCCTGCCTAGCCTCAAACCTGAAGTCTCCAACCTCTATCCTAGCCTCAAGCCTGTAAACTCCAGACTCCTTCCTAGCCTCAAGCCTGAAGACTCCAGCCTCCTGCCTAGCCTCAACCCTGAAGCCTCCAGCCTCCTGCCTAGCCTCAAGCCCGAAGACTCCAGCCTCATGTCTAGCGACAAGCCTGAAGACTCCAGCCTCCTGCCTAGCCTCAAGCCTCCAGCCTCCTGCCTAGCCCCAAAGCCCGAAGAGTCCAGCCTCCTCCCTAGCCTCAAGCACGAAGACTCCAGCCTCCTGCCTAGCCTCAAGCCCGATGACTCAGCCTCCTCCCTAGCCTCAAGCTCAAAGACTCCAGCCTCCTGCCAAGCCTCAAGCCCGAAGACTCCAGCCTCCTGCCAAGCCTCAAGCCCGAAGACTCCAGCCTCCTGCCTAGCCTCAAACCCAAAGACTCCAGCCTACTGCCTAGCTTCAAGCCCGAAGACTACAGCCTCCTGCGTAGCCTCAACCGCGAAGACGACAGCCTCCTGCCAAGCCTCAAGCCTGAAGAGTCCAGCCTCCTGCCTAGCCTCAAACCCGAAGAATCCAGCCTCCTGCCTAGCCTCAAGCCCGAAGACTCCAGTCTCATGTCTAGCGTCAAGCCTGAAGACTCCAGACTCCTTCCTAGCCTCAAGCCTGAAGTTTCCAGCCTCCTGCCTAGCCACAAACCTGAAGACTGCAGCCTCCAGCCTCGCTTCAAGCCTGAAGACTCCAGCCTCCTGCCTAGCCTCAAGCCTCCAGCCTCCTGCCTAGCCCCAAAGCCCGAAGAGTCCAGCCTCCTCCCTAGCCTCAAGCACGAAGACTCCAGCCTCCTGCCTAGCCTCAAGACCGATGACTCCAGCCTCCTTTCTAGCCTCAAGCGCGAATACTCCAGCCTCCTGCCTAGCCTCAAGCCCGAAGACTCCAGCCTGCTGCCTAGCCTCAAGCCCGAAGACTCCAGCCTCCTGCCTAGCCTCAAGCCCGATGACTCCAGCATCCTGCCTAGCCTCAAGCCTGAAGATTCCAGCCTCCTTCCTAGCTTCAAGCCCGAAGACTCCACCCTCCTGCCAAGCCTCAAGCCTGAAGATTCCAGCCTCCTGCCGAGCTTCAAGCCTGAAGACTCCAGCCTCCTGCCTAGCCTCAAACCTGAAGACTCCAACCTCTATCCTAGCCTCAAGCCTGTAAACTCCAGACTCCTTCCTAGCCTCAAGCCTGAAGACTCCAGCCTCCTGCCTAGCCTCAACCCTGAAGCCTCCAGCCTCCTGCCTAGCCTCAAGACCGAAGACTCCAGCCTCCGGCCTAGCCTCCAGCCCGACGACTACAGCCTCCTTCCTAGCCTCAAGCCCGAAGACTCCAGCCTCCAGCCTAGCCTCAAGCCCGAAGACCCTCAGCCTCCTGCCTAGCCTCAAGCCTGACGACTCCAGCCTCCTGCCTAGCCTCAAGCTCAAAGACTCCAGCCTCCTGCCAAGCCTCAAGCCCGAAGACTCCAGCCTCCTGCCAAGCCTCAAACCCGAAGACTCCAGCCTCTTGCCTAGCCTCAAGCCGGAAGTCTCGAAGACTCCAGCCTCCTGCCTAGCCTCAAGCCCGATGACTCCAGCATCCTGCCTAGCCTCAAGCCTGAAGATTCCAGCCTCCTTCCTAGCCTCAAGCCTGAAGACTCCACCCTCCTGCCTTGCCTCAAGCCTGAAGATTCCAGCCTCCTGCTGAGCTTCAAGCCTGAAGACTCCAGCCTCCTGCCTAGCCTCAAACCTGAAGACTCCAACCTCTATCCTAGCCTCAAGCCTGTAAACTCCAGACTCCTTCCTAGCCTCAAGCCTGAAGACTCCAGGCTCCTGCCTCGCCTCAACACTGAAGCCTCCAGCCTCCTGCCTAACCTCAAGACCGAAGACTCCAGCCTCCGGCCTAGCCTCCAGCCCGACGACTACAGCCTCCTTCCTAGCCTCAAGCCCGAAGACTCCAGCCTCCTTCCTAGCCTCAAGCCCGAAGACCCTCAGACTCCTGCCTAGCCTCAAGCCTGACGACTCCAGCCTCCTCCCTAGCCTCAAGCTCAAAGACTCCAGCCTCCTGCCAAGCCTCAAGCCCGAAGACTCCAGCCTCCTGCCAAGCCTCAAGCCCGAAGACTCCAGCCTCCTGCCTAGCCTCAAACCCAAAGACTCCAGCCTACTGCCTAGCTTCAAGCCCGAAGACTCCAGCCTCCTGCGTAGCCTCAACCGCGAAGACGACAGCCTCCTGCCAAGCCTCAAGCCTGAAGAGTCCAGCCTCCTGCCTAGCCTCAAACCCGAAGAATCCAGCCTCCTGCCTAGCCACAAGCCCGAAGACTCCAGTCTCATGTCTAGCGTCAAGCCTGAAGACTCCAGACTCCTTCCTAGCCTCAAGCCTGAAGTTTCCAGCCTCCTGCCTAGCCACAAACCTGAAGACTGCAGCCTCCAGCCTCGCTTCAAGCCTGAAGACTCCAGCCTCCTGCCTAGCCTCAAGCCTCCAGCCTCCTGCCTAGCCCCAAAGCCCGAAGAGTCCAGCCTCCTCCCTAGCCTCAAGCACGAAGACTCCAGCCTCCTGCCTAGCCTCAAGCCCGATGACTCCAGCCTCCTTTCTAGCCTCAAGCGCGAATACTCCAGCCTCCTGCCTAGCCTCAAGCCCGAAGACTCCAGCCTCCTGCCTAGCCTCAAGCCCGATGACTCCAGCATCCTGCCTAGCCTCAAGCCTGAAGATTCCAGCCTCCTTCCTAGCCTCAAGCCTGAAGACTCCACCCTCCTGCCTTGCCTCAAGCCTGAAGATTCCAGCCTCCTGCCGAGCTTCAAGCCTGAAGACTCCAGCCTCCTGCCTAGCCTCAAACCTGAAGACTCCAACCTCTATCCTAGCCTCAAGCCTGTAAACTCCAGACTCCTTCCTAGCCTCAAGCCTGAAGACTCCAGCCTCCTGCCTCGCCTCAACCCTGAAGCCTCCAGCCTCCTGCCTAGCCTCAAGACCGAAGACTCCAGCCTCCGGCCTAGCCTCCAGCCCGACGACTACAGCCTCCTTCCTAGCCTCAAGCCCGAAGACTCCAGCCTCCTGCCTAGCCTCAAGCCCGAAGACCCCTCAGCCTCCTGCCTAGCCTCATGCCTGATGACTCCAGCCTCCTGCCTAGCCTCAAGCTCAAAGACTCCAGCCTCCTGCCTTGCCTCAACCCTGAAGCCTCCAGCCTCCTGCCTAGCCTCAAGACCGAAGACTCCAGCCTCCGGCCTACCCTCCAGCCCGACGACTACAGCCTCCTTTCTAGCCTCAAGCCCGAAGACTCCAGCCTCCTGCCTAGCCTCAAGACCGAAGGCCCTCAGCCTCCTGCCTAGCCTCAAGCCTGACGACTCCAGCCTCCTGCCTAGCCTCAAGCTCAAAGACTCCAGCCTCCTGCCAAGCCTCAAGCCCGAAGACTCCAGCCTCCTGCCAAGCCTCAAGCCCGAAGACTCCAGCCTCCTGCCTAGCCTCAAGCCGGAAGACTCGAAGACTCCAGCCTCCTGCCAAGCCTCAAGCCCGAAGACTCCAGCCTCCTGCCTAGCCTCAAGCCGGAAGACTCAGGCCTCCCGCCTAGTCTCAAGCCTGAAGACTCGAGCCTCCTGCCTAGCCTCAAGCCTGAAGACTCCAGCCTCCTGCCTAGCCTCAAGCCCGAAGACTCCAGCCTCCTGCCTAGCCTCAAGCTTGCAGAGTCCAGCCTCCTGCCTAGCCTCAAGCACGAAGACGCCAGCCTCCTGCCTAGCCTCAAGCCCAAAGACTCCAGCCTCCTGCCTGGGCTTAAGCCCGAAGACTCCAGCCTCCTGCCTAGACTCAAGACCGAAGACTGCAGCCTCCTGCCTAGCCTCCATCCTGAAGTCTCCAGACTCCTGCCTAGCCTCAAGCCTGAAGACTCCAGACTCCTGCCAAGCCTCAGGCCCGAACACTCCAGCCTCCTCCCTTGCCTCAAGCCTGAAGACTCCAGCCTCCTGCCTAGCCTTAAGCCCAAAGACTCCAGCCTCCTGCCAAGCCTCAAGCCTGAAGACTCCAGCATCCTGCCTAGCCTCAAGAATCCAGCCTCCTTCCTAGCCACAAGCCCGAAGACTCCAGACTCCTGCCTAGCCTAAAGCCTGAAGAGTCCAGCCTCCTGCCTAGCCTCAAGCCCAAAGACTCCAGCCTCCTGCCTGGGCTTAAGCCCAAAGACTCCAGCCTCCTGCCTAGACTCAAGACCGAAGACTGCAGCCTGCTGCCTAGCCTCCATCCTGAAGTCTCCAGACTCCTGCCTAGCCTCAAGCCTGAAGACTCCAGACTCCTGCCAAGCCTCAGGCCCGAACACTCCAGCCTCCTCCCTTGCCTCAAGCCTGAAGACTCCAGCCTCCTGCCTAGCCTTAAGCCCGAAGACTCCAGCCTCCTGCCAAGCCTCAACCCTGAAGACTCCAGCATCCTGCCTAGCCTCAAGAATCCAGCCTCCTTCCTAGCCACAAGCCCGAAGACTCCAGACTCCTGCCTAGCCTAAATCCTGAAGAGTCCAGCCTCCTGCCTAGCCTCAAGCCCGAAGACTCCAGCCTCGTGCCTAGCCTCAAGCCCGAAGAATCCGGCATCCTGCCTAGTCTCAAGCCCGAAGTCTCCAGCCTCCTGCCAAGCCTCAAGCCCGAAGACTCCAACTCCTGCCTAGCCTCAAGCCCGAAGACTCCAGCCTCCTGCCAAGCCGCAAGCCAGAAGACTCCAGCTTCCAGCCAAGCCTCAAGCCCGAAGACTCTAGCCTCCTGCCAAGCCTCAAGCCCGACGACTACAGCCTCCTTCCTAGCCTCAAGCCCGAAGACTCCAGCCTCCTGCCTAGCCTCAAGCCCGAAGACCCTCAGACTCCTGCCTAGCCTCAAGCCTGACGACTCCAGCCTCCTCCCTAGCCTCAAGCTCAAAGACTCCAGCCTCCTGCCAAGCCTCAAGCCCGAAGACTCCAGCCTCCTGCCAAGCCTCAAGCCCGAAGACTCCAGCCTCCTGCCTAGCCTCAAACCCAAAGACTCCAGCCTACTGCCTAGCTTCAAGCCCGAAGACTCCAGCCTCCTGCGTAGCCTCAACCGCGAAGACGACAGCCTCCTGCCAAGCCTCAAGCCTGAAGAGTCCAGCCTCCTGCCTAGCCTCAAACCCGAAGAATCCAGCCTCCTGCCTAGCCACAAGCCCGAAGACTCCAGTCTCATGTCTAGCGTCAAGCCTGAAGACTCCAGACTCCTTCCTAGCCTCAAGCCTGAAGTTTCCAGCCTCCTGCCTAGCCACAAACCTGAAGACTGCAGCCTCCAGCCTCGCTTCAAGCCTGAAGACTCCAGCCTCCTGCCTAGCCTCAAGCCTCCAGCCTCCTGCCTACCCCCAAAGCCCGAAGAGTCCAGCCTCCTCCCTAGCCTCAAGCACGAAGACTCCAGCCTCCTGCCTAGCCTCAAGCCCGATGACTCCAGCCTCCTTTCTAGCCTCAAGCGCGAATACTCCAGCCTCCTGCCTAGCCTCAAGCCCGAAGACTCCAGCCTCCTGCCTAGCCTCAAGCCCGATGACTCCAGCATCCTGCCTAGCCTCAAGCCTGAAGATTCCAGCCTCCTTCCTAGCCTCAAGCCTGAAGACTCCACCCTCCTGCCTTGCCTCAAGCCTGAAGATTCCAGCCTCCTGCCGAGCTTCAAGCCTGAAGACTCCAGCCTCCTGCCTAGCCTCAAACCTGAAGACTCCAACCTCTATCCTAGCCTCAAGCCTGTAAACTCCAGACTCCTTCCTAGCCTCAAGCCTGAAGACTCCAGCCTCCTGCCTCGCCTCAACCCTGAAGCCTCCAGCCTCCTGCCTAGCCTCAAGACCGAAGACTCCAGCCTCCGGCCTAGCCTCCAGCCCGACGACTACAGCCTCCTTCCTAGCCTCAAGCCCGAAGACTCCAGCCTCCTGCCTAGCCTCAAGCCCGAAGACCCTCAGCCTCCTGCCTAGCCTCATGCCTGATGACTCCAGCCTCCTGCCTAGCCTCAAGCTCAAAGACTCCAGCCTCCTGCCTCGCCTCAACCCTGAAGCCTCCAGCCTCCTGCCTAGCCTCAAGACCGAAGACTCCAGCCTCCGGCCTAGCCTCCAGCCCGACGACTACAGCCTCCTTTCTAGCCTCAAGCCCGAAGACTCCAGCCTCCTGCCTAGCCTCAAGACCGAAGGCCCTCAGCCTCCTGCCTAGCCTCAAGCCTGACGACTCCAGCCTCCTGCCTAGCCTCAAGCTCAAAGACTCCAGCCTCCTGCCAAGCCTCAAGCCCGAAGACTCCAGCCTCCTGCCAAGCCTCAAGCCCGAAGACTCCAGCCTCCTGCCTAGCCTCAAGCCGGAAGACTCGAAGACTCCAGCCTCCTGCCAAGCCTCAAGCCCGAAGACTCCAGCCTCCTGCCTAGCCTCAAGCCGGAAGACTCAGGCCTCCCGCCTAGTCTCAAGCCTGAAGACTCGAGCCTCCTGCCTAGCCTCAAGCCTGAAGACTCCAGCCTCCTGCCTAGCCTCAAGCCCGAAGACTCCAGCCTCCTGCCTAGCCTCAAGCTTGCAGAGTCCAGCCTCCTGCCTAGCCTCAAGCACGAAGACTCCGGCCTCCTGCCTAGCCTCAAGCCCGAAGACGCCAGCCTCCTGCCTAGCCTCAAGCCCAAAGACTCCAGCCTCCTGCCTGGGCTTAAGCCCGAAGACTCCAGCCTCCTGCCTAGACTCAAGACCGAAGACTGCAGCCTCCTGCCTAGCCTCCATCCTGAAGTCTCCAGACTCCTGCCTAGCCTCAAGCCTGAAGACTCCAGACTCCTGCCAAGCCTCAGGCCCGAACACTCCAGCCTCCTCCCTTGCCTCAAGCCTGAAGACTCCAGCCTCCTGCCTAGCCTTAAGCCCAAAGACTCCAGCCTCCTGCCAAGCCTCAAGCCTGAAGACTCCAGCATCCTGCCTAGCCTCAAGAATCCAGCCTCCTTCCTAGCCACAAGCCCGAAGACTCCAGACTCCTGCCTAGCCTAAAGCCTGAAGAGTCCAGCCTCCTGCCTAGCCTCAAGCCCAAAGACTCCAGCCTCCTGCCTGGGCTTAAGCCCGAAGACTCCAGCCTCCTGCCTAGACTCAAGACCGAAGACTGCAGCCTCCTGCCTAGCCTCCATCCTGAAGTCTCCAGACTCCTGCCTAGCCTCAAGCCTGAAGACTCCAGACTCCTGCCAAGCCTCAGGCCCGAACACTCCAGCCTCCTCCCTTGCCTCAAGCCTGAAGACTCCAGCCTCCTGCCTAGCCTTAAGCCCGAAGACTCCAGCCTCCTGCCAAGCCTCAACCCTGAAGACTCCAGCATCCTGCCTAGCCTCAAGAATCCAGCCTCCTTCCTAGCCACAAGCCCGAAGACTCCAGACTCCTGCCTAGCCTAAATCCTGAAGAGTCCAGCCTCCTGCCTAGCCTCAAGCCCGAAGACTCCAGCCTCGTGCCTAGCCTCAAGCCCGAAGAATCCGGCATCCTGCCTAGTCTCAAGCCCGAAGTCTCCAGCCTCCTGCCAAGCCTCAAGCCCGAAGACTCCAACTCCTGCCTAGCCTCAAGCCCGAAGACTCCAGCCTCCTGCCAAGCCGCAAGCCAGAAGACTCCAGCTTCCAGCCAAGCCTCAAGCCCGAAGACTCTAGCCTCCTGCCAAGCCTCAAGCCCGAAGACTACAGCCTCCTGCCTAGCCTCAAGCCTGAAGACTCCAGACTCCTGCCAAGCCTCAGGCCCGAACACTCCAGCCTCCTCCCTAGCCTCAAGCCTAAAGACTCCAGACTCCTGCCTAGCCTCAAGGCCGAAGATTCCAGCCCCCTGCCAAGCCTCAAGCCTGAAGACTCCAGCTTCCTGCCAAGCCTCAAGCCAGAAGACTCCAGCCTCCTGACAACCCTCAAGCCCGAAGACTATAGCCTTCTGCCTAGCCTCAAGCCCGAAGACTCCAGCCTCCTGCCTAACCTCAAGCCCGACGACTCCAGCCTCCTGACAAGCCTCAAGCCTGAAGATTCCAGCCTCCTTCCTAGCCTCAAGCCTGAAGACTCCACCCTCCTGCCTTGCCTCAAGCCTGAAGATTCCAGCCTCCTGCCGAGCTTCAAGCCTGAAGACTCCAGCCTCCTGCCTAGCCTCAAACCTGAAGACTCCAACCTCTATCCTAGCCTCAAGCCTGTAAACTCCAGACTCCTTCCTAGCCTCAAGCCTGAAGACTCCAGCCTCCTGCCTCGCCTCAACCCTGAAGCCTCCAGCCTCCTGCCTAGCCTCAAGACCGAAGACTCCAGCCTCCGGCCTAGCCTCCAGCCCGACGACTACAGCCTCCTTCCTAGCCTCAAGCCCGAAGACTCCAGCCTCCTGCCTAGCCTCAAGCCCGAAGACCCTCAGCCTCCTGCCTAGCCTCATGCCTGATGACTCCAGCCTCCTGCCTAGCCTCAAACCCGAAGAATCCAGCCTCCTGCCTAGCCACAAGCCCGAAGACTCCAGTCTCATGTCTAGCGTCAAGCCTGAAGACTCCAGACTCCTTCCTAGCCTCAAGCCTGAAGTTTCCAGCCTCCTGCCTAGCCACAAACCTGAAGACTGCAGCCTCCAGCCTCGCTTCAAGCCTGAAGACTCCAGCCTCCTGCCTAGCCTCAAGCCTCCAGCCTCCTGCCTACCCCCAAAGCCCGAAGAGTCCAGCCTCCTCCCTAGCCTCAAGCACGAAGACTCCAGCCTCCTGCCTAGCCTCAAGCCCGATGACTCCAGCCTCCTTTCTAGCCTCAAGCGCGAATACTCCAGCCTCCTGCCTAGCCTCAAGCCCGAAGACTCCAGCCTCCTGCCTAGCCTCAAGCCCGATGACTCCAGCATCCTGCCTAGCCTCAAGCCTGAAGATTCCAGCCTCCTTCCTAGCCTCAAGCCTGAAGACTCCACCCTCCTGCCTTGCCTCAAGCCTGAAGATTCCAGCCTCCTGCCGAGCTTCAAGCCTGAAGACTCCAGCCTCCTGCCTAGCCTCAAACCTGAAGACTCCAACCTCTATCCTAGCCTCAAGCCTGTAAACTCCAGACTCCTTCCTAGCCTCAAGCCTGAAGACTCCAGCCTCCTGCCTCGCCTCAACCCTGAAGCCTCCAGCCTCCTGCCTAGCCTCAAGACCGAAGACTCCAGCCTCCGGCCTAGCCTCCAGCCCGACGACTACAGCCTCCTTCCTAGCCTCAAGCCCGAAGACTCCAGCCTCCTGCCTAGCCTCAAGCCCGAAGACCCTCAGCCTCCTGCCTAGCCTCATGCCTGATGACTCCAGCCTCCTGCCTAGCCTCAAGCTCAAAGACTCCAGCCTCCTGCCAAGCCTCAAGCCCGAAGACTCCAGCCTCCTGCCAAGCCTCAAGCCCGAAGACTCCAGCCTCCTGCCTAGCCTCAAGCCGGAAGACTCGAAGACTCCAGCCTCCTGCCAAGCCTCAAGCCCGAAGACTCCAGCCTCCTGCCTAGCCTCAAGCCGGAAGACTCAGGCCTCCCGCCTAGTCTCAAGCCTGAAGACTCGAGCCTCCTGCCTAGCCTCAAGCCTGAAGACTCCAGCCTCCTGCCTAGCCTCAAGCCCGAAGACTCCAGCCTCCTGCCTAGCCTCAAGCTTGCAGAGTCCAGCCTCCTGCCTAGCCTCAAGCACGAAGACTCCGGCCTCCTGCCTAGCCTCAAGCCCGAAGACGCCAGCCTCCTGCCTAGCCTCAAGCCCAAAGACTCCAGCCTCCTGCCTGGGCTTAAGCCCGAAGACTCCAGCCTCCTGCCTAGACTCAAGACCGAAGACTGCAGCCTCCTGCCTAGCCTCCATCCTGAAGTCTCCAGACTCTGCCTAGCCTCAAGCCTGAAGACTCCAGACTCCTGCCAAGCCTCAGGCCCGATCACTCCAGCCTCCTCCCTTGCCTCAAGCCTGAAGACTCCAGCCTCCTGCCTAGCCTTAAGCCCAAAGACTCCAGCCTCCTGCCAAGCCTCAAGCCTGAAGACTCCAGCATCCTGCCTAGCCTCAAGAATCCAGCCTCCTTCCTAGCCACAAGCCCGAAGACTCCAGACTCCTGTCTAGACTAAAGCCTGAAGAGTCCAGCCTCCTGCCTAGCCTCAAGCCCAAAGACTCCAGCCTCCTGCCTGGGCTTAAGCCCGAAGACTCCAGCCTCCTGCCTAGACTCAAGACCGAAGACTGCAGCCTCCTGCCTAGCCTCCATCCTGAAGTCTCCAGACTCCTGCCTAGCCTCAAGCCTGAAGACTCCAGACTCCTGCCAAGCCTCAGGCCCGAACACTCCAGCCTCCTCCCTTGCCTCAAGCCTGAAGACTCCAGCCTCCTGCCTAGCCTTAAGCCCGAAGACTCCAGCCTCCTGCCAAGCCTCAACCCTGAAGACTCCAGCATCCTGCCTAGCCTCAAGAATCCAGCCTCCTTCCTAGCCACAAGCCCGAAGACTCCAGACTCCTGCCTAGCCTAAATCCTGAAGAGTCCAGCCTCCTGCCTAGCCTCAAGCCCGAAGACTCCAGCCTCGTGCCTAGCCTCAAGCCCGAAGAATCCGGCATCCTGCCTAGTCTCAAGCCCGAAGTCTCCAGCCTCCTGCCAAGCCTCAAGCCCGAAGACTCCAACTCCTGCCTAGCCTCAAGCCCGAAGACTCCAGCCTCCTGCCAAGCCGCAAGCCAGAAGACTCCAGCTTCCAGCCAAGCCTCAAGCCCGAAGACTCTAGCCTCCTGCCAAGCCTCAAGCCCGAAGACTACAGCCTCCTGCCTAGCCTCAAGCCTGAAGACTCCAGACTCCTGCCAAGCCTCAGGCCCGAACACTCCAGCCTCCTCCCTAGCCTCAAGCCTAAAGACTCCAGACTCCTGCCTAGCCTCAAGGCCGAAGATTCCAGCCCCCTGCCAAGCCTCAAGCCTGAAGACTCCAGCTTCCTGCCAAGCCTCAAGCCAGAAGACTCCAGCCTCCTGACAACCCTCAAGCCCGAAGACTATAGCCTTCTGCCTAGCCTCAAGCCCGAAGACTCCAGCCTCCTGCCTAACCTCAAGCCCGACGACTCCAGCCTCCTGACAAGCCTCAAGCCTGAAGATTCCAGCCTCCTTCCTAGCCTCAAGCCTGAAGACTCCACCCTCCTGCCTTGCCTCAAGCCTGAAGATTCCAGCCTCCTGCCGAGCTTCAAGCCTGAAGACTCCAGCCTCCTGCCTAGCCTCAAACCTGAAGACTCCAACCTCTATCCTAGCCTCAAGCCTGTAAACTCCAGACTCATTCCTAGCCTCAAGCCTGAAGACTCCAGCCTCCTGCCTCGCCTCAACCCTGAACCCTCCAGCCTCCTGCCTAGCCTCAAGACCGAAGACTCCAGCCTCCGGCCTAGCCTCCAGCCCGACGACTACAGCCTCCTTCCTAGCCTCAAGCCCGAAGACTCCAGCCTCCTGCCTAGCCTCAAGCCCGAAGACCCTCAGCCTCCTGCCTAGCCTCATGCCTGATGACTCCAGCCTCCTGCCTAGCCTCAAGCTCAAAGACTCCAGCCTCCTGCCTCGCCTCAACCCTGAAGCCTCCAGCCTCCTGCCTAGCCTCAAGACCGAAGACTCCAGCCTCTGGCCTAGCCTCCAGCCCGACGACTACAGCCTCCTTTCTAGCCTCAAGGCCGAAGACTCCAGCCTCCTGCCTAGCCTCAAGACCGAAGACCCTCAGCCTCCTGCCTAGCCTCAAGCCTGACGACTCCAGCCTCCTGCCTAGCCTCAAGCTCAAAGACTCCAGCCTCCTGCCAAGCCTCAAGCCCGAAGACTCCAGCCTCCTGCCAAGCCTCAAGCCCGAAGACTCCAGCCTCCTGCCTAGCCTCAAGCCAGAAGACTCGAAGACTCCAGCCTCCTGCCAAGCCTCAAGCCCGAAGACTCCAGCCTCCTGCCTAGCCTCAAGCCGGAAGACTCAGGCCTCCCGCCTAGTCTCAAGCCTGAAGACTCGAGCCTCCTGCCTAGCCTCAAGCCTGAAGACTCCAGCCTCCTGCCTAGCCTCAAGCCCGAAGACTCCAGCCTCCTGCCTAGCCTCAAGCTTGAAGAGTCCAGCCTCCTGCCTAGCCTCAAGCACGAAGACTCCGGCCTCCTGCCTAGCCTCAAGCCCGAAGACGCCAGCCTCCTGCCTAGCCTCAAGCCCAAAGACTCCAGCCTCCTGCCAAGCCGCAAGCCTGAAGACTCCAGCTTCCAGCCAAGCCTCAAGCCCGAAGACTCTAGCCTCCTGCCAAGCCTCAAGCCCGAAGACTACAGCCTCCTGCCTAGCCTCAAGCCTGAAGACTCCAGACTCCTGCCAAGCCTCAGGCCCGAACACTCCAGCCTCCTCCCTAGCCTCAAGCCTAAAGACTCCAGACTCCTGCCTAGCCTCAAGGCCGAAGATTCCAGCCCCCTGCCAAGCCTCAAGCCTGAAGACTCCAGCTTCCTGCCAAGCCTCAAGCCAGAAGACTCCAGCCTCCTGACAACCCTCAAGCCCGAAGACTATAGCCTTCTGCCTAGCCTCAAGCCCGAAGACTCCAGCCTCCTGCCTAACCTCAAGCCCGACGACTCGAGCCTCCTGACAAGCCTCAAGCCCGAAGACGCCAGCCTCCTGCCAAGCCTCAAGCCCGAAGACTCCAACCTGCTGCCTAGCCTCAAGACTCCAGCCTCCTGCCTAGCCCCAAAGCCCGAAGACTCCAGCCTCCTGCCTAACCTCAAGCCCGACGACTCCAGCCTCCTGACAAGCCTCAAGCCCGAAGACGCCAGCCTCCTGCCAAGCCTCAAGCCCGAAGACTCCAACCTGCTGCCTAGCCTCAAGACTCCAGCCTCCTGCCTAGCCCCAAAGCCCGAAGACTACAGCCTCCTGCCTAGCCTCAAGCCTGAAGACTCCAGACTCCTGCCAAGCCTCAGGCCCGAACACTCCAGCCTCCTCCCTAGCCTCAAGCCTAAAGACTCCAGCCTCCTGCCTAGCCTCAAGGCCGAAGATTCCAGCCCCCTGCCAAGCCTCAAGCCTGAAGACTCCAGCTTCCTGCCAAGCCTCAAGCCAGAAGACTCCAGCCTCCTGACAACCCTCAAGCCCGAAGACTATAGCCTTCTGCCTAGCCTCAAGCCCGTAGACTCCAGCCTCCTGCCTAACCTCAAGCCCGACGACTCCAGCCTCCTGACAAGCCTCAAGCCCGAAGACTCCAGCATCCTGCCAAGCCTCAAGAGTGAAGACTCCAGCATCCTGCCTAGCCTCAAGACCGAAGACTCTAGCCTCCTGCCAAGCCTTAAGCCTGAAGACTCCAGACTCCTGCCAAGCCTCAGGCCCGAACACTCCAGCCTCCTCCCTAGCCTCAAGCCTAAAGACTCCAGCCTCTTGCCTAGCCTCAAGGCCGAAGATTCCAGCCCCCTGCCAAGCCTCAAGCCTGAAGACTCCAGCTTCCTGCCACGCCTCAAGCCTGAAGACTCCAGCCTCCTGCCTCGCCTCAACCCTGAAGACTCCAGCCTTCTGCCTAGCCTCAAGCCTGAAGACTCCAGCCTCCTGCCTAGCCTCAAACCAGAAGACTCCAGACTCCTGCCTAGCCTCAAGCCTGAAGACTCCAGCCTCCTGTCCAGCCTAAAGCCTGAAGACTCCAGACTCCTTCCTAGCCTCAAGCCTGAAGACTCCAGCCTCCTGCCTCGCCTCAACCCTGAAGACTCCAGCCTCCTGCCTAGCCTCAAGACTCCAGCCTTCTGCCTAGCCTCAAGCCCGAAGACTCGGGCCTCCTGCCTAGCCTCAAGCCGGAAAACTCCAGCCTCCTGCCAAGCCTTAAAACCGAAGACTCCAGCCTCCTGCCAATCCTCAAGACCGAAGAATCCAGCCTCTTTCCAAGCCTCAAGCCTGAAGACTCCAGCCTCCTGCTTACCTCAAGCCTGACGACTCCAGCCTCCTGCCTAGCCTCAAGATCAAAGACTCCAGCATCCTGCCAAGCCTTAAGCCTGAAGACTCCAGCCTCCTGCCTAGCCTCAAGCCGGAAGACTCGAAGACTCCAGCCTCCTGCCAAGCCTCAAACCCGAAGACTCCAGCTTCCTGCCTAGCCTCAAGCCGGAAGACTCAGGCCTCCCGCCTAGTCTCAAGCCTGAAGACTCGAGCCTCCTGCCTAGCCTGAAGCCTGAAGACTCCAGCCTCCTGCCTAGCCTCAAGCCCGAAGACTCCAGCCTCCTGCCTAGCCTCAAGCTTGAAGAGTCCAGCCTCCTGCCTAGCCTCAAGCACGAAGAATCCGGGCTCCTGCCTAGCCTCAAGCCCGAAGACGCCAGCCTCCTGCCTAGCCTCAAGCCCAAAGACTCCAGCCTCCTGCCTAGGCTTAAGCCTGAAGACTCCAGCCTCCGGCCTAGCCTCAAGCCTGAAGACTCCAGACTCCTGCCAAGCTTCAGGCCCGAAAACTCCAGCCTCCTCCCTAGCCTCAAGCCTGAAGACTCCAGCCTCCTGCCTAGCCTTAAGCCCGAAGACTCCAGCCTCTTGCCAAGCCTCAAGCCTGAAGACTCCAGCATCCTGACTAGCCTCAAGAATCCAGCCTTCTTCCTAGCCACAAGCCCGAAGACTCCAGACTCCTGCCTAGCCTAAAGCCCGAAGTCTCCAGCCTCCTGCTTAGCCTCACGCCCGAGGACTCCAACTCCTGCCTAGCCTCAAGCCCGACGACTCCAGTCTCATTCCTAGCCTCAAGCCCGAAGACCCCAGCCTCCTACCAAGCGTCAAGCCCGAAGACTCCAGCCTCCTGCCAAGCCGCAAGCCTGAAGACTCCAGCTTCCAGCCAAGCCTCAAGCCTGAAGACTCCAGACTCCTGCCAAGCCTCAGGCCCGAACACTCCAGCCTCCTCCCTAGCCTCAAGCCTAAAGACTCCAGCCTCCTGCCTAGCCTCAAGGCCGAAGATTCCAGCCCCCTGCCAAGCCTCAAGCCTGAAGACTCTTGCCTCCTGCCTAGCCTCAAACCAGAAGACTCCAGACTCCTGCCTAGCCTCAAGCCTGAAGACTCCAGCCTCCTGTCCAGCCTAAAGCCTGAAGACTCCAGACTCCTTCCTAGCCTCAAGCCTGAAGACTCGGGCCTCCTGCCTGGCCTCAAGCCCGAAGACTCCAGCCTCCTGCCAAGCCTTAAGACCGAAGACTCCAGCCTCCTGCCAAGCCTCAAGCCCGAAGACTCCAGCCTCTTTCCAAGCCTCAAGCCTGAAGACCCCAGCCTCCTGCCTAGCCTCAAGATCGAAGACACCAGCCTCCTGCCAAGCCTCAAGACGGAAGACTCCAGCCTCCTGCCAAGCCTCAATACGGAAGACTCCAGCCTCCTGCCAAGCCTCAAGCCCGAAGACTCCAGCCTCCTGCCACGCCTCAAGCCCAAAGACTCCAGCCTCCTGTCCAGACTCAAGCCCGAAAACTCCAGCCTCCTGCCAAGCCTCAAGCCCAAAGAATCCAGACTCCTGCCAAGCTTCAAGCCTGAAGACTGCAGCCTCCTGCCAAGCCTCAAGCCCGAAGACTCCACTCTCCTGCCAAGCCTCAAGCCCGAAGACTCCAGCCTCCTGCCTAGCCTCAAGCCCGAAGACTCCAGCCTCCTGCCTAGCCTCAAGCCTTAAGACTCCAGCCTCCTGCTTAGCCTCAAGCCTGACGACTCAAGCCTCCTGCCTAGCCTCAAGATCAAAGACTCCAGCATCCTGCCAAGCCTTAAGCCCGAAGACTCCAGCCTCCTGCCTAGCCTCAAGCCGGAAGGCTCAGGCCTCCTGCCTAGTCTCAAGCTCAAAGACTCCAGCATCCTGCCAAGCCTTAAGCCCAAAGACTCCAGCCTCCTGCCTAGCCTCAAACCCAAAGACTCCAGCCTACTGCCTAGTTTCAAGCCCGAAGACTCCAGCCTCCTGCGTAGCCTCAAGCCTGAAGACTCCACCCTCCTGCCTAGCCTCAAGCCTGAAGATTCCAGCCTCCTGCCTAGCCTCAAGCCTGAAGACTGCAGCCTCCTGCCTAGTCTCAAACCTGAAGACTCCAGCCTCTATCCTAGCCTCAAGCCTGTAAACTCCAGACTCCTTCCTAGCCTCAAGCCTGAAGACTCCAGCCTCCTGCCTCGCCTCAACCCTGAAGCCTCCAGCCTCCTGCCTAGCCTCAGGACCGAAGACTCCAGCCTCCGGCCTAGCCTCCAGCCCGACGACTACAGCCTCCTTCCTAGCCTCAAGCCCGAAGACTCCAGCCTCCTGCCTAGCCTCAAGCCCGAAGACCCTCAGCCTCCTGCCTAGCCTCAAGCCTGACGACTCCAGCCTCCTGCCTAGCCTCAAGCTCAAAGACTACAGCATCCTGCCACGCCTTAAGCCCGAAGACTCCAGCGTCCTGCCAAGCCTCAAGCCCGAAGACTCCAGCCTCCTGCCAAGCCTCAAGCCCGAAGACTCCAGCCTCCTGCCTAGCCTCAAGCCGGAAGACTCAAAGACTCCAGCCTCCTGCCAATCCTCAAGCCCGAAGACTCCAGCCTCCTGCCTAGCCTCAAGCCGGAAGACTCAGGCCTCCCGCCTAGTCTCAAGCCTGAAGACTCGAGCCTCCTGGCTAGCCTCAAGCCTGAAGACTCCAGCCTCCTGCCTAGCCTCAAGCCCGAAGACTCCAGCCTCCTGCCTAGCGTCAAGCTTGAAGAGTCCAGCCTCCTGCCTGGCCTCAAGCCCAAAGACTCCAGCCTCCTGCCTGGGCTTAAGCCCGAAGACTCCAGCCTCCTGCCTAGCCTCAAGACCGAAGACTCCAGACTCCTGCCAAGCCTCAAGCCCGAACACTCCAGCCTCCTCCCTAGCCTCAAGCCTGAAGACTCCAGCCTCCTGCCTGGCCTTAAGCCCGAAGACTCCAGCCTCCTGCCAAGCCTCAAGCCTGAAGACTCCAGCATCCTGCCTAGCCTCAAGAATCCAGCCTCCTTCCTAGCCACAAGCCCGAAGACTCCAGCCTCCTGCTTACCTCAAGCCTGACGACTCCAGCCTCCTGCCTAGCCTCAAGATCAAAGACTCCAGCATCCTGCCAAGCCTTAAGCCTGAAGACTCCAGCCTCCTGCCTAGCCTCAAGCCGGAAGACTCGAAGACTCCAGCCTCCTGCCAAGCCTCAAACCCGAAGACTCCAGCCTCCTGCCTAGCCTCAAGCCGGAAGACTCAGGCCTCCCGCCTAGTCTCAAGCCTGAAGACTCGAGCCTCCTGCCTAGCCTGAAGCCTGAAGACTCCAGCCTCCTGCCTAGCCTCAAGCCCGAAGACTCCAGCCTCCTGCCTAGCCTCAAGCTTGAAGAGTCCAGCCTCCTGCCTAGCCTCAAGCACGAAGAATCCGGGCTCCTGCCTAGCCTCAAGCCCGAAGACGCCAGCCTCCTGCCTAGCCTCAAGCCCAAAGACTCCAGCCTCCTGCCTAGGCTTAAGCCTGAAGACTCCAGCCTCCGGCCTAGCCTCAAGCCTGAGACTCCAGACTCCTGCCAAGCTTCAGGCCCGAAAACTCCAGCCTCCTCCCTAGCCTCAAGCCTGAAGACTCCAGCCTCCTGCCTAGCCTTAAGCCCGAAGACTCCAGCCTCTTGCCAAGCCTCAAGCCTGAAGACTCCAGCATCCTGACTAGCCTCAAGAATCCAGCCTTCTTCCTAGCCACAAGCCCGAAGACTCCAGACTCCTGCCTAGCCTAAAGCCCGAAGTCTCCAGCCTCCTGCTTAGCCTCACGCCCGAGGACTCCAACTCCTGCCTAGCCTCAAGCCCGACGACTCCAGTCTCATTCCTAGCCTCAAGCCCGAAGACCCCAGCCTCCTACCAAGCGTCAAGCCCGAAGACTCCAGCCTCCTGCCAAGCCGCAAGCCTGAAGACTCCAGCTTCCAGCCAAGCCTCAAGCCTGAAGACTCCAGACTCCTGCCAAGCCTCAGGCCCGAACACTCCAGCCTCCTCCCTAGCCTCAAGCCTAAAGACTCCAGCCTCCTGCCTAGCCTCAAGGCCGAAGATTCCAGCCCCCTGCCAAGCCTCAAGCCTGAAGACTCCAGCCTCCTGCCTAGCCTCAAACCAGAAGACTCCAGACTCCTGCCTAGCCTCAAGCCTGAAGACTCCAGCCTCCTGTCCAGCCTAAAGCCTGAAGACTCCAGACTCCTTCCTAGCCTCAAGCCTGAAGACTCGGGCCTCCTGCCTGGCCTCAAGCCCGAAGACTCCAGCCTCCTGCCAAGCCTTAAGACCGAAGACTCCAGCCTCCTGCCAAGCCTCAAGCCCGAAGACTCCAGCCTCTTTCCAAGCCTCAAGCCTGAAGACCCCAGCCTCCTGCCTAGCCTCAAGATCGAAGACACCAGCCTCCTGCCAAGCCTCAAGACGGAAGACTCCAGCCTCCTGCCAAGCCTCAATACGGAAGACTCCAGCCTCCTGCCAAGCCTCAAGCCCGAAGACTCCAGCCTCCTGCCACGCCTAAAGCCCAAAGACTCCAGCCTCCTGTCCAGACTCAAGCCCGAAAACTCCAGCCTCCTGCCAAGCCTCAAGCCCAAAGAATCCAGACTCCTGCCAAGCTTCAAGCCTGAAGACTGCAGCCTCCTGCCAAGCCTCAAGCCCGAAGACTCCACTCTCCTGCCAAGCCTCAAGCCCGAAGACTCCAGCCTCCTGCCTAGCCTCAAGCCCGAAGACTCCAGCCTCCTGCCTAGCCTCAAGCCTGAAGACTCCAGCCTCCTGCTTAGCCTCAAGCCTGACGACTCAAGCCTCCTGCCTAGCCTCAAGATCAAAGACTCCAGCATCCTGCCAAGCCTTAAGCCCGAAGACTCCAGCCTCCTGCCTAGCCTCAAGCCGGAAGGCTCAGGCCTACTGCCTAGTCTCAAGCTCAAAGACTCCAGCATCCTGCCAAGCCTTAAGCCCAAAGACTCCAGCCTCCTGCCTAGCCTCAAACCCAAAGACTCCAGCCTACTGCCTAGTTTCAAGCCCGAAGACTCCAGCCTCCTGCGTAGCCTCAAGCCTGAAGACTCCACCCTCCTGCCTAGCCTCAAGCCTGAAGATTCCAGCCTCCTGCCTAGCCTCAAGCCTGAAGACTGCAGCCTCCTGCCTAGTCTCAAACCTGAAGACTCCAGCCTCTATCCTAGCCTCAAGCCTGTAAACTCCAGACTCCTTCCTAGCCTCAAGCCTGAAGACTCCAGCCTCCTGCCTCGCCTCAACCCTGAAGCCTCCAGCCTCCTGCCTAGCCTCAGGACCGAAGACTCCAGCCTCCGGCCTAGCCTCCAGCCCGACGACTACAGCCTCCTTCCTAGCCTCAAGCCCGAAGACTCCAGCCTCCTGCCTAGCCTCAAGCCCGAAGACCCTCAGCCTCCTGCCTAGCCTCAAGCCTGACGACTCCAGCCTCCTGCCTAGCCTCAAGCTCAAAGACTACAGCATCCTGCCACGCCTTAAGCCCGAAGACTCCAGCGTCCTGCCAAGCCTCAAGCCCGAAGACTCCAGCCTCCTGCCAAGCCTCAAGCCCGAAGACTCCAGCCTCCTGCCTAGCCTCAAGCCGGAAGACTCAAAGACTCCAGCCTCCTGCCAATCCTCAAGCCCGAAGACTCCAGCCTCCTGCCTAGCCTCAAGCCGGAAGACTCAGGCCTCCCGCCTAGTCTCAAGCCTGAAGACTCGAGCCTCCTGGCTAGCCTCAAGCCTGAAGACTCCAGCCTCCTGCCTAGCCTCAAGCCCGAAGACTCCAGCCTCCTGCCTAGCGTCAAGCTTGAAGAGTCCAGCCTCCTGCCTGGCCTCAAGCCCAA
The DNA here is from genome assembly GCF_030028105.1 of Mobula birostris. Taxonomy (NCBI): domain Eukaryota; kingdom Metazoa; phylum Chordata; class Chondrichthyes; order Myliobatiformes; family Myliobatidae; genus Mobula; species Mobula birostris. Next base: position 119,428 of record NW_027278484.1, read on the forward strand.
AGACTCCAGCCTCCTGCCTGGGCTTAAGCCCGAAGACTCCAGCCTCCTGCCTAGCCTCAAGACCGAAGACTCCAGACTCCTGCCAAGCCTCAAGCCCGAACACTCCAGCCTCCTCCCTAGCCTCAAGCCTGAAGACTCCAGCCTCCTGCCTGGCCTTAAGCCCGACGACTCCAGCCTCCTGCCAAGCCTCAAGCCTGAAGACTCCAGCATCCTGCCTAGCCTCAAGAATCCAGCCTCCTTCCTAGCCACAAGCCCGAAGACTCCAGATTCCTGCCTAGCCTAAAGCCTAAAGAGTCCAGCCTCCTGCCTAGCCTCAAGCCCGAATACTCCAGCCTCGTGCCTAGCCTCAAGCCCGAAGAATCCGGCATCCTGCCTAGTCTCAAGCCCAAAGCCTCCAGCCTCCTGCCTAGCCTCAAGCCCGAAGACTCCAACTCCTGCCTAGCCTCAAGCCCGACGACTCCAGTCTCCTTCCTAGCCTCAAGCCCGAAGACTCCAGCCTCCTACCAAGCGTGAAGCCCGAAGACTCCAGCCTCCTGCCAAGCCGCAAACCTGAAGACTCCAGCTTCCAGCCAAGCCTCAGGCCCGAACACTCCAGCCTCCTACCAAGCCTCAAGCCCGAAGACTACAGCCTCCTGCCAAGCCACAAGCCTGAAGACTCCAGCTTCCAGCCAACCCTCAAGCCCGAAGACTCCAGCCTCCTGCCTAGCCTCAAGCCCGAAGACTTCAGCCTCCTGCCTAGCCTCAAGCCCGACGACTCCAGTCTCCTTCCTAGCCTCAAGCCCGAAGACTCCAGTCTCCTACCAAGCCTCAAGCCCGAAGACTCCAGCCTCCTGCCAAGCCACAAGCCTGAAGACTCCAGCTTCCAGCCAAGCCTCAAGCCCGAAGACTCCAGCCTCCTGCCAAGCCTCAAGCCCGAAGACTCCAGCCTCCTGCCTAGCCTCAAGCCTGAAGACTCCAGACTCCTGCCAAGCCTCAGGCCCGAACACTCCAGCCTCCTCCCTAGCCTCAAGCCTGAAGACTCCAGCCTCCTGCCTAGCCTCAAGACCGAAGATTCCTGCCCCCTGCCAAGCCTCAAGCCTGAAGACTCCAGCTTCCTGCCAAGCCTCAAGCCAGAAGACCCCAGCCTCCTGCCTAGCCTCAAGCTCGAAGACACCAGCCTCCTGCCAAGCCTCAAGACGGAAGACTCCAGCCTCCTGCCAAGCCTCAAGACGGAAGACTCCAGCCTCCTGCAAAGCCTCAATCCCGAAGACTACAGCCTCCTGCCAAGCCTCAAGCCCGAAGACTCCAGCCTCCTGCCTAGCCTCAAGCCGGAAGGCTCAGGCCTCCTGCCTAGTCTCAAGCCTGAAGACTCCAGCCTCCTTCCTAGCTTCAAGCCTGAAGACTCCACCCTCCTGCCGAGCCTCAAGCCTGAAGATTCCAGCCTCCTGCCGAGCTTCAAGCCTGAAGACTCCAGCCTCCTGCCTAGCCTCAAACCTGAAGACTCCAACCTCTATCCTAGCCTCAAGCCTGTAAACTCCAGACTCCTTCCTAGCCTCAAGCCTGAAGACTCCAGCCTCCTGCCTCGCCTCAACCCTGAAGCCTCCAGCCTCCTGCCTAGCCTCAAGACCGAAGACTCCAGCCTCCGGCCTAGCCTCCAGCCCGACGACTACAGCCTCCTTCCTAGCCTCAAGCCCGAAGACTCCAGCCTCCAGCCTAGCCTCAAGCCCGAAGACCCACAGGCTCCTGCCTAGCCTCAAGCCTGACGACTCCAGCCTCCTGCCTAGCCTCAAGCTCAAAGACTCCAGCCTCCTGCCAAGCCTCAAGCCCGAAGACTCCAGCCTCCTGCCAAGCCTCAAACCCGAAGACTCCAGCCTCTTGCCTAGCCTCAAGCCGGAAGTCTCGAAGACTCCAGCCTCCTGCCTAGCCTCAAGCCCGATGACTCCAGCCTCCGGCCTAGCCTCCAGCCCGACGACTACAGCCTCCTTCCTAGCCTCAAGCCCGAAGACTCCAGCCTCCTGCCTAGCCTCAAGCCCGAAGACCCTCAGCCTCCTGCCTAGCCTCAAGCCTGACGACTCCAGCCTCCTGCCTAGCCTCAAGCTCAAAGACTCCAGCCTCCTGCCAAGCCTCAAGCCCGAAGACTCCAGCCTCCTGCCAAGCCTCAAGCCCGAAGACTCCAGCCTCCTGCCTAGCCTCAAACTCAAAGACTCCAGCCTACTGCCTAGCTTCAAGCCCGAAGACTCCAGCCTCCTGCGTAGCCTCAACCGCGAAGACGACAGCCTCCTGCCAAGCCTCAAGCCTGAAGAGCCCAGCCTCCTGCCTAGCCTCAAACCCGAAGAATCCAGCCTCCTGCCTAGCCTCAAGCCCGAAGACTCCAGTCTCATGTCTAGCGTCAAGCCTGAAGACTCCAGACTCCTTCCTAGCCTCAAGCCTGAAGTTTCCAGCCTCCTGCCTAGCCACAAACCTGAAGACTGCAGCCTCCAGCCTCGCTTCAAGCCTGAAGACTCCAGCCTCCTGCCTAGCCTCAAGCCTCCAGCCTCCTGCCTAGCCCCAAAGCCCGAAGAGTCCAGCCTCCTCCCTAGCCTCAAGCCCGATGACTCCAGCCTCCTTTCTAGCCTCAAGCGCGAATACTCCAGCCTCCTGCCTAGCCTCAAGCCCGAAGACTCCAGCCTCCTGCCTAGCCTCAAGCCCGATGACTCCAGCATCCTGCCTAGCCTCAAGCCTGAAGATTCCAGCCTCCTTCCTAGCCTCAAGCCTGAAAACTCCACCCTCCTGCCTTGCCTCAAGCCTGAAGATTCCAGCCTCCTGCCGAGCTTCAAGCCTGAAGACTCCAGCCTCCTGCCTAGCCTCAAACCTGAAGACTCCAACATCTATCCTAGCCTCAAGCCTGTAAACTCCAGACTCCTTCCTAGCCTCAAGCCTGAAGACTCCAGCCTCCTGCCTCGCCTCAACCCTGAAGCCTCCAGCCTCCTGCCTAGCCTCAAGACCGAAGACTCCAGCCTCCGGCCTAGCCTCCAGCCCGACGACTACAGCCTCCTTCCTAGCCTCAAGCCCGAAGACTCCAGCCTCCTGCCTAGCCTCAAGCCCGAAGACCCTCAGCCTCCTGCCTAGCCTCATGCCTGATGACTCCAGCCTCCTGCCTAGCCTCAAGCTCAAAGACTCCAGCCTCCTGCCTCGCCTCAACCCTGAAGCCTCCAGCCTCCTGCCTAGCCTCAAGACCGAAGACTCCAGCCTCCGGCCTAGCCTCCAGCCCGACGACTACAGCCTCCTTTCTAGCCTCAAGCCCGAAGACTCCAGCCTCCTGCCTAGCCTCAAGACCGAAGACCCTCAGCCTCCTGCCTAGCCTCAAGCCTGACGACTCCAGCCTCCTGCCTAGCCTCAAGCTCAAAGACTCCAGCCTCCTGCCAAGCCTCAAGCCCGAAGACTCCAGCCTCCTGCCAAGCCTCAAGCCCGAAGACTCCAGCCTCCTGCCTAGCCTCAAGCCGGAAGACTCGAAGACTCCAGCCTCCTGCCAAGCCTCAAGCCCGAAGACTCCAGCCTCCTGCCTAGCCTCAAGCCGGAAGACTCAGGCCTCCCGCCTAGTCTCAAGCCTGAAGACTCGAGCCTCCTGCCTAGCCTCAAGCCTGAAGACTCCAGCCTCCTGCCTAGCCTCAAGCCCGAAGACTCCAGCCTCCTGCCTAGCCTCAAGCTTGAAGAGTCCAGCCTCCTGCCTAGCCTCAAGCACGAAGACTCCGGCCTCCTGCCTAGCCTCAAGCCCGAAGACGCCAGCCTCCTGCCTAGCCTCAAGCCCAAAGACTCCAGCCTCCTGCCTGGGCTTAAGCCCGAAGACTCCAGCCTCCTGCCTAGACTCAAGACCGAAGACTGCAGCCTGCTGCCTAGCCTCCATCCTGAAGTCTCCAGACTCCTGCCTAGCCTCAAGCCTGAAGACTCCAGACTCCTGCCAAGCCTCAGGCCCGAACACTCCAGCCTCCTCCCTTGCCTCAAGCCTGAAGACTCCAGCCTCCTGCCTAGCCTTAAGCCCAAAGACTCCAGCCTCCTGCCAAGCCTCAAGCCTGAAGACTCCAGCATCCTGCCTAGCCTCAAGAATCCAGCCTCCTTCCTAGCCACAAGCCCGAAGACTCCAGACTCCTGCCTAGCCTAAAGCCTGAAGAGTCCAGCCTCCTGCCTAGCCTCAAGCCCAAAGACTCCAGCCTCCTGCCTGGGCTTAAGCCCGAAGACTCCAGCCTCCTGCCTAGACTCAAGACCGAAGACTGCAGCCTCCTGCCTAGCCTCCATCCTGAAGTCTCCAGACTCCTGCCTAGCCTCAAGCCTGAAGACTCCACACTCCTGCCAAGCCTCAGGCCCGAACACTCCAGCCTCCTCCCTTGCCTCAAGCCTGAAGACTCCAGCCTCCTCCCTAGCCTTAAGCCCGAAGACTCCAGCCTCCTGCCAAGCCTCAAGCCTGAAGACTCCAGCATCCTGCCTAGCCTCAAGAATCCAGCCTCCTTCCTAGCCACTAGCCCGAAGACTCCAGACTCCTGCCTAGCCTAAATCCTGAAGAGTCCAGCCTCCTGCCTAGCCTCAAGCCCGAAGACTCCAGCCTCGTGCCTAGCCTCAAGCCCGAAGAATCCGGCATCCTGCCTAGTTTCAAGCATGAAGTCTCCAGCCTCCTGCCAAGCCTCAAGCCCGAAGACTCCAACTCCTGCCTAGCCTCAAGCCCGAAGACTCCAGCCTCCTGCCAAGCCGCAAGCCTGAAGACTCCAGCTTCCAGCCAAGCCTCAAGCCCGAAGACTCTAGCCTCCTGCCAAGCCTCAAGCCCGAAGACTACAGCCTCCTGCCTAGCCTCAAGCCTGAAGACTCCAAACTCCTGCCAAGCCTCAGGCCCGAACACTCCAGCCTCCTCCCTAGCCTCAAGCCTAAAGACTCCAGACTCCTGCCTAGCCTCAAGGCCGAAGATTCCAGCCCCCTGCCAAGCCTCAAGCCTGAAGACTCCAGCTTCCTGCCTAGCCTCAAGCCAGAAGACTCCAGCCTCCTGACAACCCTCAAGCCGGAAGACTATAGCCTTCTGCCTAGCCTCAAGCCCGAAGACTCCAGCCTCCTGCCTAACCTCAAGCCCGACGACTCCAGCCTCCTGACAAGGCTCAAGCCCGAAGACGCCAGCCTCCTGCCAAGCCTCAAGCCCGAAGACTCCAACCTGCTGCCTAGCCTCAAGACTCCAGCCTCCTGCCTAGCCCCAAAGCCCGAAGACTCCAGCCTCCTGCCTAGCCTCAAGCCCGAAGGCTCCAGCCTCCTGCCTAGCCTCAAGCCCGAAGACTCCAGCATCCTGCCAAGCCTCAAGAGTGAAGACTCCAGCATCCTGCCTAGCCTCAAGACCGAAGACTCTAGCCTCCTGCCAAGCCTTAAGCCTGAAGACTCCAGACTCCTGCCAAGCCTCAGGCCCGAACACTCCAGCCTCCTCCCTAGCCTCAAGCCTAAAGACTCCAGCCTCCTGCCTAGCCTCAAGCTCAAAGACTCCAGCCTCCTGCCAAGCCTCAAGCCCGAAGACTCCAGCCTCCTGCCAAGCCTCAAGCCCGAAGACTCCAGCCTCCTGCCTAGCCTCAAGCCGGAAGACTCGAAGACTCCAGCCTCCTGCCAAGCCTCAAGCCCGAAGACTCCAGCCTCCTGCCTAGCCTCAAGCCGGAAGACTCAGGCCTCCCGCCTAGTCTCAAGCCTGAAGACTCGAGCCTCCTGCCAAGCCTCAAGCCTGAAGACTCCAGCATCCTGCCTAGCCTCAAGAATCCAGCCTCCTTCCTAGCCACAAGCCCGAAGACTCCAGACTCCTGCCTAGCCTAAAGCCTGAAGAGTCCAGCCTCCTGCCTAGCCTCAAGCCCGAAGACTCCAGCCTCGTGCCTAGCCTCAAGCCCGAAGAATCCGTCATCCTGCCTAGTCTCAAGCCCGAAGTCTCCAGCCTCCTGCCAAGCCTCAAGCCCGAAGACTCCAACTCCTGCCTAGCCTCAAGCCCGAAGACTCCAGCCTCCTGCCAAGCCGCAAGCCTGAAGACTCCAGCTTCCAGCCAAGCCTCAAGCCCGAAGACTCTAGCCTCCTGCCAAGCCTCAAGCCCGAAGACTACAGCCTCCTGCCTAGCCTCAAGCCTAAAGACTCCAGCCTCCTGCCTAGCCTCAAGGCCGAAGATTCCAGCCCCCTGCCAAGCCTCAAGCCTGAAGACTCCAGCTTCCTGCCAAGCCTCAAGCCAGAAGACTCCAGCCTCCTGACAACCCTCAAGCCCGAAGACTATAGCCTTCTGCCTAGCCTCAAGCCCGAAGACTCCAGCCTCCTGCCTAACCTCAAGCCCGACGACTCCAGCCTCCTGACAAGCCTCAAGCCCGAAGACGCCAGCCTCCTGCCAAGCCTCAAGCCCGAAGACTCCAACCTGCTGCCTAGCCTCAAGACTCCAGCCTCCTGCCTAGCCCCAAAGCCCGAAGACTACAGCCTCCTGCCTAGCCTCAAGCCTGAAGACTCCAGACTCCTGCCAAGCCTCAGGCCCGAACACTCCAGCCTCCTCCCTAGCCTCAAGCCTATAGACTCCAGCCTCCTGCCTAGCCTCAAGGCCGAAGATTCCAGCCCCCTGCCAAGCCTCAAGCCTGAAGACTCCAGCTTCCTGCCAAGCCTCAAGCCAGAAGACTCCAGCCTCCTGACAACCCTCAAGCCCGAAGACTATAGCCTTCTGCCTAGCCTCAAGCCCGAAGACTCCAGCCTCCTGCCTAACCTCAAGCCCGACGACTCCAGCCTCCTGACAAGCCTCAAGCCCGAAGACTCCAGCATCCTGCCAAGCCTCAAGAGTGAAGACTCCAGCATCCTGCCTAGCCTCAAGACCGAAGACTCTAGCCTCCTGCCAAGCCTTAAGCCTGAAGACTCCAGACTCCTGCCAAGCCTCAGGCCCGAACACTCCAGCCTCCTCCCTAGCCTCAAGCCTAAAGACTCCAGCCTCTTGCCTAGCCTCAAGGCCGAAGATTCCAGCCCCCTGCCAAGCCTCAAGCCTGAAGACTCCAGCTTCCTGCCACGCCTCAAGCCTGAAGACTCCAGCCTCCTGCCTCGCCTCAACCCTGAAGACTCCAGCCTTCTGCCTAGCCTCAAGCCTGAAGACTCCAGCCTCCTGCCTAGCCTCAAACCAGAAGACTCCAGACTCCTGCCTAGCCTCAAGCCTGAAGACTCCAGCCTCCTGTCCAGCCTAAAGCCTGAAGACTCCAGACTCCTTCCTAGCCCCAAGCCTGAAGACTCCAGCCTCCTGCCTCGCCTCAACCCTGAAGACTCCAGCCTCCTGCCTAGCCTCAAGACTCCAGCCTTCTGCCTAGCCTCAAGCCCGAAGACTCGGGCCTCCTGCCTAGCCTCAAGCCGGAAAACTCCAGCCTCCTGCCAAGCCTTAAAACCGAAGACTCCAGCCTCCTGCCAATCCTCAAGACCGAAGAATCCAGCCTCTTTCCAAGCCTCAAGCCTGAAGACTCCAGCCTCCTGCTTACCTCAAGCCTGACGACTCCAGCCTCCTGCCTAGCCTCAAGATCAAAGACTCCAGCATCCTGCCAAGCCTTAAGCCTGAAGACTCCAGCCTCCTGCCTAGCCTCAAGCCGGAAGACTCGAAGACTCCAGCCTCCTGCCAAGCCTCAAACCCGAAGACTCCAGCCTCCTGCCTAGCCTCAAGCCGGAAGACTCAGGCCTCCCGCCTAGTCTCAAGCCTGAAGACTCGAGCCTCCTGCCTAGCCTGAAGCCTGAAGACTCCAGCCTCCTGCCTAGCCTCAAGCCCGAAGACTCCAGCCTCCTGCCTAGCCTCAAGCTTGAAGAGTCCAGCCTCCTGCCTAGCCTCAAGCACGAAGAATCCGGGCTCCTGCCTAGCCTCAAGCCCGAAGACGCCAGCCTCCTGCCTAGCCTCAAGCCCAAAGACTCCAGCCTCCTGCCTAGGCTTAAGCCTGAAGACTCCAGCCTCCGGCCTAGCCTCAAGACTGAAGACTGCAGCCTCCTGCCTAGCCTCCATACTGAAGACTCCAGACTCCTGCCTAGCCTCAAGCCTGAAGACTCCAGAATCCTGCCAAGCTTCAGGCCCGAAAACTCCAGCCTCCTCCCTAGCCTCAAGCCTGAAGACTCCAGCCTCCTGCCTAGCCTTAAGCCCGAAGACTCCAGCCTCCTGCCAAGCCTCAAGCCTGAAGACTCCAGCATCCTGCCTAGCCTCAAGAATCCAGCCTTCTTCCTAGCCACAAGCCCGAAGACTCCAGACTTCTGCCTAGCCTAAAGCCCGAAGTCTCCAGCCTCCTGCTTAGCCTCAAGCCCGAGGACTCCAACTCCTGCCTAGCCTCAAGCCCGACGACTCCAGTCTCATTCCTAGCCTCAAGCCCGAAGACCCCAGCCTCCTACCAAGCGTCAAGCCCGAAGACTCCAGCCTCCTGCCAAGCCGCAAGCCTGAAGACTCCAGCTTCCAGCCAAGCCTCAAGCCTGAAGACTCCAGACTCCTGCCAAGCCTCAGGCCCGAACACTCCAGCCTCCTCCCTAGCCTCAAGCCTAAAGACTCCAGCCTCCTGCCTAGCCTCAAGGCCGAAGATTCCAGCCCCCTGCCAAGCCTCAAGCCTGAAGACTCCAGCTTCCTGCCACGCCTCAAGCCTGAAGACTCCAGCCTCCTGCCTCGCCTCAACCCTGAAGACTCCAGCCTTCTGCCTAGCCTCAAGCCTGAAGACTCCAGCCTCCTGCCTAGCCTCAAACCAGAAGACTCCAGACTCCTGCCTCGCCTCAACCCTGAAGACTCCAGCCTCCTGCCTAGCCTCAAGACTCCAGCCTTCTGCCTAGCCTCAAGCTCGAAGACTCGGGCCTCCTGCCTAGCCTCAAGCCGGAAAACTCCAGCCTCCTGCCAAGCCTTAAAACCGAAGACTCCAGCCTCCTGCCAATCCTCAAGACCGAAGAATCCAGCCTCTTTCCAAGCCTCAAGCCTGTAGACTCCAGCCTCCTGCTTACCTCAAGCCTGACGACTCCAGCCTCCTGCCTAGCCTCAAGATCAAAGACTCCAGCATCCTGCCAAGCCTTAAGCCTGAAGACTCCAGCCTCCTGCCTAGCCTCAAGCCGGAAGACTCGAAGACTCCAGCCTCCTGCCAAGCCTCAAACCCGAAGACTCCAGCCTCCTGCCTAGCCTCAAGCCGGAAGACTCAGGCCTCCCGCCTAGTCTCAAGCCTGAAGACTCGAGCCTCCTGCCTAGTCTGAAGCCTGAAGACTCCAGCCTCCTGCCTAGCCTCAAGCCCGAAGACTCCAGCCTCCTGCCTAGCCTCAAGCTTGAAGAGTCCAGCCTCCTGCCTAGCCTCAAGCACGAAGAATCCGGGCTCCTGCCTAGCCTCAAGCCCGAAGACGCCAGCCTCCTGCCTAGCCTCAAGCCCAAAGACTCCAGCCTCCTGCCTAGGCTTAAGCCTGAAGACTCCAGCCTCCGGCCTAGCCTCAAGCCTGAAGACTCCAGACTCCTGCCAAGCTTCAGGCCCGAAAACTCCAGCCTCCTCCCTAGCCTCAAGCCTGAAGACTCCAGCCTCCTGCCTAGCCTTAAGCCCGAAGACTCCAGCCTCCTGCCAAGCCTCAAGCCTGAAGACTCCAGCATCCTGCCTAGCCTCAAGAATCCAGCCTTCTTCCTAGCCACAAGCCCGAAGACTCCAGACTCCTGCCTAGCCTAAAGCCCGAAGTCTCCAGCCTCCTGCTTAGCCTCAAGCCCGAGGACTCCAACTCCTGCCTAGCCTCAAGCCCGACGACTCCAGTCTCATTCCTAGCCTCAAGCCCGAAGACCCCAGCCTCCTACCAAGCGTCAAGCCCGAAGACTCCAGCCTCCTGCCAAGCCGCAAGCCTGAAGACTCCAGCTTCCAGCCAAGCCTCAAGCCTGAAGACTCCAGACTCCTGCCAAGCCTCAGGCCCGAACACTCCAGCCTCCTCCCTAGCCTCAAGCCTAAAGACTCCAGCCTCCTGCCTAGCCTCAAGGCCGAAGATTCCAGCCCCCTGCCAAGCCTCAAGCCTGAAGACTCCAGCCTCCTGCCTAGCCTCAAACCAGAAGACTCCAGACTCCTGCCTAGCCTCAAGCCTGAAGACTCCAGCCTCCTGTCCAGCCTAAAGCCTGAAGACTCCAGACTCCTTCCTAGCCTCAAGCCTGAAGACTCGGGCCTCCTGCCTGGCCTCAAGCCCGAAGACTCCAGCCTCCTGCCAAGCCTTAAGACCGAAGACTCCAGCCTCCTGCCAAGCCTCAAGCCCGAAGACTCCAGCCTCTTTCCAAGCCTCAAGCCTGAAGACCCCAGCCTCCTGCCTAGCCTCAAGATCGAAGACACCAGCCTCCTGCCAAGCCTCAAGACGGAAGACTCCAGCCTCCTGCCAAGCCTCAATACGGAAGACTCCAGCCTCCTGCCAAGCCTCAAGCCCGAAGACTCCAGCCTCCTGCCACGCCTCAAGCCCAAAGACTCCAGCCTCCTGTCCAGACTCAAGCCCGAAAACTCCAGCCTCCTGCCAAGCCTCAAGCCCAAAGAATCCAGACTCCTGCCAAGCTTCAAGCCTGAAGACTGCAGCCTCCTGCCAAGCCTCAAGCCCGAAGACTCCACTCTCCTGCCAAGCCTCAAGCCCGAAGACTCCAGCCTCCTGCCTAGCCTCAAGCCCGAAGACTCCAGCCTCCTGCCTAGCCTCAAACCTGAAGACTCCAGCCTCCTGCTTAGCCTCAAGCCTGACGACTCAAGCCTCCTGCCTAGCCTCAAGATCAAAGACTCCAGCATCCTGCCAAGCCTTAAGCCCGAAGACTCCAGCCTCCTGCCTAGCCTCAAGCTGGAAGGCTCAGGCCTCCTGCCTAGTCTCAAGCCTGAAGACTCCAGCCTCCTGCCTAGCCTCAAGCCTGAAGACTCCAGCCTCCTGCCTAGCCTCAAGCCCGAAGACTCCAGCCTCCTGCCTAGCCTGAAGCTCGAAGACTCCAGCCTCCTGCCTAGCCTCAAGCACGAAGGCTCCAGCCTCCTGCATAGCCTCAAGCCCGAAGACGCCAGCCTCCTGCCTAGCCTCAAGCCCAAAGACTCCAGCCTCCTGCCTGGGCTTATGCCCGAAGACTCCAGCCTCCTGCCTAGCCTCAAGCCCAAAGACTGCAGCCTCCTGCCTAGCCTCAAGCTCAAAGACTCCAGCATCCTGCCAAGCCTTAAGCCCAAAGACTCCAGCCTCCTGCCTAGCCTCAAACCCAAAGACTCCAGCCTACTGCCTAGTTTCAAGCCCGAAGACTCCAGCCTCCTGCGTAGCCTCAACCGCGAAGACTACAGCCTCCTGCCAAGCCTCAAGCCTGAAGACTCCACCCTCCTGCCTAGCCTCAAGCCTGAAGATTCCAGCCTCCTGCCTAGCCTCAAGCCTGAAGACTGCAGCCTCCTGCCTAGCCTCAAACCTGAAGACTCCAGCCTCTATCCTAGCCTCAAGCCTGTAAACTCCAGACTCCTTCCTAGCCTCAAGCCTGAAGACTCCAGCCTCCTGCCTCGCCTCAACCCTGAAGCCTCCAGCCTCCTGCCTAGCCTCAGGACCGAAGACTCCAGCCTCCGGCCTAGCCTCCAGCCCGACGACTACAGCCTCCTTCCTAGCCTCAAGCCCGAAGACTCCAGCCTCCTGCCTAGCCTCAAGCCCGAAGACCCTCAGCCTCCTGCCTAGCCTCAAGCCTGACGACTCCAGCCTCCTGCCTAGCCTCAAGCTCAAAGACTACAGCATCCTGCCACGCCTTAAGCCCGAAGACTCCAGCGTCCTGCCAAGCCTCAAGCCCGAAGACTCCAGCCTCCTGCCAAGCCTCAAGCCCGAAGACTCCAGCCTCCTGCCTAGCCTCAAGCCGGAAGACTCAAAGACTCCAGCCTCCTGCCAATCCTCAAGCCCGAAGACTCCAGCCTCCTGCCTAGCCTCAAGCCGGAAGACTCAGGCCTCCCGCCTAGTCTCAAGCCTGAAGCCTCGAGCCTCCTGGCTAGCCTCAAGCCTGAAGACTCCAGCCTCCTGCCTAGCCTCAAGCCCGAAGACTCCAGCCTCCTGCCTAGCGTCAAGCTTGAAGAGTCCAGCCTCCTGCCTGGCCTCAAGCCCAAAGACTCCAGCCTCCTGCCTGGGCTTAAGCCCGAAGACTCCAGCCTCCTGCCTAGCCTCAAGACCGAAGACTCCAGACTCCTGCCAAGCCTCAGGCCCGAACACTCCAGCCTCCTCCCTAGCCTCAAGCCTGAAGACTCCAGCCTCCTGCCTGGCCTTAAGCCCGAAGACTCCAGCCTCCTGCCAAGCCTCAAGCCTGAAGACTCCAGCATCCTGCCTAGCCTCAAGAATCCAGCCTCCTTCCTAGCCACAAGCCCGAAGACTCCAGACTCCTGCCTAGCCTAAAGCCTGAAGAGTCCAGCCTCCTGCCTAGCCTCAAGCCCGAATACTCCAGCCTCGTGCCTAGCCTCAAGCCCGAAGAATCCGGCATCCTGCCTAGTCTCAAGCCCAAAGCCTCCAGCCTCCTGCCTAGCCTCAAGCCCGAAGACTCCAACTCCTGCCTAGCCTCAAGCCCGACGACTCCAGTCTCCTTCCTAGCCTCAAGCCCGAAGACTCCAGCCTCCTACCAAGCGTGAAGCCCGAAGACTCCAGCCTCCTGCCAAGCCGCAAACCTGAAGACTCCAGCTTCCAGCCAAGCCTCAGGCCCGAACACTCCAGCCTCCTACCAAGCCTCAAGCCCGAAGACTACAGCCTCCTGCCAAGCCACAAGCCTGAAGACTCCAGCTTCCAGCCAACCCTCAAGCCCGAAGACTCCAGCCTCCTGCCTAGCCTCAAGCCCGAAGACTTCAGCCTCCTGCCTAGCCTCAAGCCCGACGACTCCAGTCTCCTTCCTAGCCTCAAGCCCGAAGACTCCAGTCTCCTACCAAGCCTCAAGCCCGAAGACTCCAGCCTCCTGCCAAGCCACAAGCCTGAAGACTCCAGCTTCCAGCCAAGCCTCAAGCCCGAAGACTCCAGCCTCCTGCCAAGCCTCAAGCCCGAAGACTCCAGCCTCCTGCCTAGCCTCAAGCCTGAAGACTCCAGACTCCTGCCAAGCCTCAGGCCCGAACACTCCAGCCTCCTCCCTAGCCTCAAGCCTGAAGACTCCAGCCTCCTGCCTAGCCTCAAGACCGAAGATTCCTGCCCCCTGCCAAGCCTTAAGCCTGAAGACTCCAGCTTCCTGCCAAGCCTCAAGCCAGAAGACCCCAGCCTCCTGCCTAGCCTCAAGCTCGAAGACACCAGCCTCCTGCCAAGCCTCGAGACGGAAGACTCCAGCCTCCTGCCAAGCCTCAAGACGGAAGACTCCAGCCTCCTGCAAAGCCTCAATCCCGAAGACTACAGCCTCCTGCCAAGCCTCAAGCCCGAAGACTCCAGCCTCCTGCCTAGCCTCAAGCCGGAAGGCTCAGGCCTCCTGCCTAGTCTCAAGCCTGAAGACTCCAGCCTCCTTCCTAGCTTCAAGCCTGAAGACTCCACCCTCCTGCCGAGCCTCAAGCCTGAAGATTCCAGCCTCCTGCCGAGCTTCAAGCCTGAAGACTCCAGCCTCCTGCCTAGCCTCAAACCTGAAGACTCCAACCTCTATCCTAGCCTCAAGCCTGTAAACTCCAGACTCCTTCCTAGCCTCAAGCCTGAAGACTCCAGCCTCCTGCCTCGCCTCAACCCTGAAGCCTCCAGCCTCCTGCCTAGCCTCAAGACCGAAGACTCCAGCCTCCGGCCTAGCCTCCAGCCCGACGACTACAGCCTCCTTCCTAGCCTCAAGCCCGAAGACTCCAGCCTCCAGCCTAGCCTCAAGCCCGAAGACCCACAGGCTCCTGCCTAGCCTCAAGCCTGACGACTCCAGCTTCCAGCCAAGCCTCAGGCCCGAACACTCCAGCCTCCTACCAAGCCTCAAGCCCGAAGACTACAGCCTCCTGCCAAGCCACAAGCCTGAAGACTCCAGCTTCCAGCCAACCCTCAAGCCCGAAGACTCCAGCCTCCTGCCTAGCCTCAAGCCCGAAGACTTCAGCCTCCTGCCTAGCCTCAAGCCCGACGACTCCAGTCTCCTTCCTAGCCTCAAGCCCGAAGACTCCAGTCTCCTACCAAGCCTCAAGCCCGAAGACTCCAGCCTCCTGCCAAGCCACAAGCCTGAAGACTCCAGCTTCCAGCCAAGCCTCAAGCCCGAAGACTCCAGCCTCCTGCCAAGCCTCAAGCCCGAAGACTCCAGCCTCCTGCCTAGCCTCAAGCCTGAAGACTCCAGACTCCTGCCAAGCCTCAGGCCCGAACACTCCAGCCTCCTCCCTAGCCTCAAGCCTGAAGACTCCAGCCTCCTGCCTAGCCTCAAGACCGAAGATTCCTGCCCCCTGCCAAGCCTTAAGCCTGAAGACTCCAGCTTCCTGCCAAGCCTCAAGCCAGAAGACCCCAGCCTCCTGCCTAGCCTCAAGCTCGAAGACACCAGCCTCCTGCCAAGCCTCGAGACGGAAGACTCCAGCCTCCTGCCAAGCCTCAAGACGGAAGACTCCAGCCTCCTTCCTAGCTTCAAGCCTGAAGACTCCACCCTCCTGCCGAGCCTCAAGCCTGAAGATTCCAGCCTCCTGCCGAGCTTCAAGCCTGAAGACTCCAGCCTCCTGCCTAGCCTCAAACCTGAAGACTCCAACCTCTATCCTAGCCTCAAGCCTGTAAACTCCAGACTCCTTCCTAGCCTCAAGCCTGAAGACTCCAGCCTCCTGCCTCGCCTCAACCCTGAAGCCTCCAGCCTCCTGCCTAGCCTCAAGACCGAAGACTCCAGCCTCCGGCCTAGCCTCCAGCCCGACGACTACAGCCTCCTTCCTAGCCTCAAGCCCGAAGACTCCAGCCTCCAGCCTAGCCTCAAGCCCGAAGACCCACAGGCTCCTGCCTAGCCTCAAGCCTGACGACTCCAGCCTCCTGCCTAGCCTCAAGCTCAAAGACTCCAGCCTCCTGCCAAGCCTCAAGCCCGAAGACTCCAGCCTCCTGCCAAGCCTCAAACCCGAAGACTCCAGCCTCTTGCCTAGCCTCAAGCCGGAAGTCTCGAAGACTCCAGCCTCCTGCCTAGCCTCAAGCCCGATGACTACAGCATCCTGCCTAGCCTCAAGCCTGAAGATTCCAGCCTCCTTCCTAGCCTCAAGCCTGAAGACTCCACCCTCCTGCCTTGCCTCAAGCCTGAAGATTCCAGCCTCCTGCCGAGCTTCAAGCCTGAAGACTCCAGCCTCCTGCCTAGCCTCAAACCTGAAGACTCCAACCTCTATCCTAGCCTCAAGCCTGTAAACTCCAGACTCCTTCCTAGCCTCAAGCCTGAAGACTCCAGGCTCCTGCCTCACCTCAACCCTGAAGCCTCCAGCCTCCTGCCTAGCCTCAAGACCGAAGACTCCAGCCTCCGGCCTAGCCTCCAGCCCGACGACTACAGCCTCCTTCCTAGCCTCAAGCCCGAAGACTCCAGCCTCCTGCCTAGCCTCAAGCCCGAAGACCCTCAGCCTCCTGCCTAGCCTCAAGCCTGACGACTCCAGCCTCCTGCCTAGCCTCAAGCTCAAAGACTCCAGCCTCCTGCCAAGCCTCAAGCCCGAAGACTCCAGCCTCCTGCCAAGCCTCAAGCCCGAAGACTCCAGCCTCCTGCCTAGCCTCAAACTCAAAGACTCCAGCCTACTGCCTAGCTTCAAGCCCGAAGACTCCAGCCTCCTGCGTAGCCTCAACCGCGAAGACGACAGCCTCCTGCCAAGCCTCAAGCCTGAAGAGCCCAGCCTCCTGCCTAGCCTCAAACCCGAAGAATCCAGCCTCCTGCCTAGCCTCAAGCCCGAAGACTCCAGTCTCATGTCTAGCGTCAAGCCTGAAGACTCCAGACTCCTTCCTAGCCTCAAGCCTGAAGTTTCCAGCCTCCTGCCTAGCCACAAACCTGAAGACTGCAGCCTCCAGCCTCGCTTCAAGCCTGAAGACTCCAGCCTCCTGCCTAGCCTCAAGCCTCCAGCCTCCTGCCTAGCCCCAAAGCCCGAAGAGTCCAGCCTCCTCCCTAGCCTCAAGCCCGATGACTCCAGCCTCCTTTCTAGCCTCAAGCGCGAATACTCCAGCCTCCTGCCTAGCCTCAAGCCCGAAGACTCCAGCCTCCTGCCTAGCCTCAAGCCCGATGACTCCAGCATCCTGCCTAGCCTCAAGCCTGAAGATTCCAGCCTCCTTCCTAGCCTCAAGCCTGAAGACTCCACCCTCCTGCCTTGCCTCAAGCCTGAAGATTCCAGCCTCCTGCCGAGCTTCAAGCCTGAAGACTCCAGCCTCCTGCCTAGCCTCAAACCTGAAGACTCCAACATCTATCCTAGCCTCAAGCCTGTAAACTCCAGACTCCTTCCTAGCCTCAAGCCTGAAGACTCCAGCCTCCTGCCTAGCCTCAAACCTGAAGACTCCAACATCTATCCTAGCCTCAAGCCTGTAAACTCCAGACTCCTTCCTAGCCTCAAGACCGAAGACTCCAGCCTCCGGCCTAGCATCCAGCCCGACGACTACAGCCTCCTTCCTAGCCTCAAGCCCGAAGACTCCAGCCTCCTGCCTAGCCTCAAGCCCGAAGACCCTCAGCCTCCTGCCTAGCCTCATGCCTGATGACTCCAGCCTCCTGCCTAGCCTCAAGCTCAAAGACTCCAGCCTCCTGCCTCGCCTCAACCCTGAAGCCTCCAGCCTCCTGCCTAGCCTCAAGACCGAAGACTCCAGCCTCCGGCCTAGCCTCCAGCCCGACGACTACAGCCTCCTTCCTAGCCTCAAGCCCGAAGACTCCAGCCTCCTGCCTAGCCTCTAGACCGAAGACCCTCAGCCTCCTGCCTAGCCTCAAGCCTGACGACTCCAGCCTCCTGCCTAGCCTCAAGCTCAAAGACTCCAGCCTCCTGCCAAGCCTCAAGCCCGAAGACTCCAGCCTCCTGCCAAGCCTCAAGCCCGAACACTCCAGCCTCCTGCCTAGCCTCAAGCCGGAAGACTCGAAGACTCCAGCCTCCTGCCAAGCCTCATGCCCGAAGACTCCAGCCTCCTGCCTAGCCTCAAGCCGGAAGACTCAGGCCTCCCGCCTAGTCTCAAGCCTGAAGACTCGAGCCTCCTGCCTAGCCTCAAGCCTGAAGACTCCAGCCTCCTGCCTGGGCTTAAGCCCGAAGACTCCAGCCTCCTGCCTAGCCTCAAGCCTGAAGACTCCAGCCTCCTGCCTAGCATTAAGCCCGAAGACTCCAGCCTCCTGCCAAGCCTCAAGCCTGAAGACTCCAGCATCCTGCCTAGCCTCAAGAATCCAGCCTCCTTCCTAGCCACAAGCCCGAAGACTCCAGACTCCTGCCTAGCCTAAAGCCTGAAGAGTCCAGCCTCCTGCCTAGCCTCAAGCCCGAAGACTCCAGCCTCGTGCCTAGCCTCAAGCCCGCAGAATCCGGCATCCTGCCTAGTCTCAAGCCCGAAGTCTCCAGCCTCCTGCCAAGCCTCAAGCCCGAAGACTCCAACTCCTGCCTAGCCTCAAGCCCGAAGACTCCAGCCTCCTGCCAAGCCGCAAGCCTGAAGACTCCAGCTTCCAGCCAAGCCTCAAGCCCGAAGACTCTAGCCTCCTGCCAAGCCTCAAGCCCGAAGACTACAGCCTCCTGCCTAGCCTCAAGCCTGAAGACTCCAGACTCCTGCCAAGCCTCAGGCCCGAACACTCCAGCCTCCTCCCTAGCCTCAAGCCTAAAGACTCCAGCCTCCTGCCTAGCCTCAAGGCCGAAGATTCCAGCCCCCTGCCAAGCCTCAAGCCTGAAGACTCCAGCTTCCTGCCAAGCCTCAAGCCAGAAGACTCCAGCCTCCTGACAACCCTCAAGCCCGAAGACTATAGCCTTCTGCCTAGCCTCAAGCCCGAAGACTCCAGCCTCCTGCCTAACCTCAAGCCCGATGACTCCAGCCTCCTGACAAGCCTCAAGCCCGAAGACGCCAGCCTCCTGCCAAGCCTCAAGCCCGAAGACTCCAACCTGCTGCCTAGCCTCAAGACTCCAGCCTCCTGCCTAGCCCCAAAGCCCGAAGACTCCAGCCTCCTGTCTAGCCTCAAGCCCGAAGGCTCCAGCCTCCTGCCTAGCCTCAAGCCCGAAGACTCCAGCATCCTGCCATGCCTCAAGAGTGAAGACTCCAGCATCCTGCCTAGCCTCAAGCCTGAAGATTCCAGCCTCCTTCCTAGCCTCAAGCCTGAAGACTCCACCCTCCTGCCTAGCCTCAAGCCTGAAGATTCCAGCCTTCTGCCTAGCCTCAAGCCTGAAGACTCCAGCCTCCTGCCTAGCCTCAAACCAGAAGACTCCAGACTCCTGCCTAGCCTCAAGCCTGAAGACTCCAGCCTCCTGTCCAGCCTAAAGCCTGAAGACTCCAGACTCCTTCCTAGCCTCAAGCCTGAAGACTCCAGCCTCCAGCCTCGCCTCAACCCTGAAGACTCCAGCCTCCTGCCTAGCCTCAAGACTCCAGCCTTCTGCCTAGCTTCAAGCCCGAAGACTCGGGCCTCCTGCCTAGCCTCAAGCCGGAAAACTCCAGCCTCCTGCCAAGCCTTAAAACCGAAGACTCCAGCCTCCTGCCAATCCTCAAGACCGAAGACTCCAGCCTCTTTCCAAGCCTCAAGCCTGAAGACTCCAGCCTCCTGCTTACCTCAAGCCTGACGACTCCAGCCTCCTGCCTAGCCTCAAGATCAAAGACTCCAGCCTCCTGCCTAGCCTCAAGCCTGAAGACACCAGCCTCCTGCCTAGCCTCAAACATGAAGACTCCAGCCTCTATCCTAGCCTCAAGTCTGTAAACTCCAGACTCCTTCCTAGCCTCAAGCCTGAAGACTCCAGCCTCCTACCTCGTCTCAACTCTGAAGACTCCAGCCTCCTGCCTAGCCTCAAGACTCCAGCCTCCTGCCTAGCCTCAAGCCCGAAGCCTCCAGCCTCCGGCCTAGCCTCAAGCCCGAAGACTCCAGCCTCCGGCCTAGCATCAAGCCCGACGACTACAGCCTCCTTCCTAGCCTCAAGCCCGAAGACTCCAGCCTCCTGCCTAGCCTCAAGCCCGAAGACCCTCAGCCTCCTGCCTAGCATCAAGCCTGACGACTCCAGCCTCCTGCCTAGCCTCAAGCTCAAAGACTCCAGCATGCTGCCAAGCCTTAAGCCCGAAGACTCCAGCGTCCTGCCAAGCCTCAAGCCCGAAGACTCCAGCCTCCTGCAAGCCTCAAGCCCGAAGACTCCAGCCTCCTGCCTAGCCTCAAACCAGAAGACTCCAGCCTCCTGCCTAGTCTCAAGCTTGAAGAGTCCAGACTCCTGCCTAGCCTCAAGCCCGAAGACGCCAGCCTCCTGCCTAGCCTCCAGCCCAAAGACTCCAGCCTCCTGCCTGGGCTTAAGCCCGAAGACTCCAGCCTCCTGCCTAGCCTCAAGACCGAAGACTGCAGCCTCCTGCCTAGCCTCCATCCTGAAGACTCCAGAATCCTGCCTAGCCTCAAGCCTGAAGACTCCAGAATCCTGCCAAGCCTAGGGCCCGAAGACTCCAGCCTCCTGCGTAGCCTCAAGCTTGAAGAGTCCAGCCTCCTGCCAAGCCTCAAGCCTGAAGAGTCCAGCCTCCTGCCTAGCCTCAAACCCGAAGAATCCAGCCTCCTGCCTAGCCTCAAGCCCGAGGACTCCAACTCCTGCCTAGCCTCAAGCCCGACGACTCCAGTCTCATTCCTAGCCTCAAGCCCGAAGACCCCAGCCTCCTACCAAGCGTCAAGCCCGAAGACTCCAGCCTCCTGCCAAGCCGCAAGCCTGAAGACTCCACCTTCCAGCCAAGGCTCAAGCCCGAAGACTCTAGCCTCCTGCCAAGCCTCAAGCCTGAAGACTCCAGACTCCTGCCAAGCCTCAGGCCCGAACACTCCAGCCTCCTCCCTAGCCTCAAGCCTAAAGACTCCAGCCTCCTGCCTAGCCCTCAAGCTAAAAGACTCCAGCATCCTGCCAAGCCTTAAGCCCGAAGACTCCAGCCTCCTGCCAAGCCTCAAGCCCGAAGACTCCAGCCTCCTGCCAAGCCTCAAGCCCGAAGACTCCAGCCTCCTGCCTAGCCTCAAGCCGAAAGACTCAGGCCTCCTGCCTAGTCTCAAGCCTGAAGACTCGAGCCTCCTGCCTAGCCTCAAGCCTGAAGACTCCAGCCTCCTGCCTAGCCTCAAGCCCGAAGACTCCAGCCTCCTGCCTAGCCTCAAGCTTGAAGAGTCCAGCCTCCTGCCTAGCCTCAAGCATGAAGACTCCAGCCTCCTGCCTAGCCTCAAGCCTGAAGACACCAGCCTCCTGCCTAGCCTCAAACTTGAAGACTCCAGCCTCTATCCTAGCCTCAAGTCTGTAAACTCCAGACTCCTTCCTAGCCTCAAGCCTGAAGACTCCAGCCTCCTACCTCGCCTCAACTCTGAAGACTCCAGCCTCCTGCCTAGCCTCAAGACTCCAGCCTCCTGCCTAGCCTCAAGCCCGAAGCCTCCAGCCTCCGGCCTAGCCTCAAGCCCGAAGACTCCAGCCTCCGGCCTAGCATCAAGCCCGACGACTACAGCCTCCTTCCTAGCCTCAAGCCCGAAGACTCCAGCCTCCTGCCTAGCCTCAAGCCCAAAGACCCTCAGCCTCCTGCCTAGCATCAAGCCTGACGACTCCAGCCTCCTGCCTAGCCTCAAGTTCAAAGACTCCAGCATGCTGCCAAGCCTTAAGCCCGAAGACTCCAGCCTCCTGCCAAGCCTCAAGCCCGAAGACTCCAGCCTCCTGCCAAGCCTCAAGCCCGAAGACTCCAGCCGCCTGCCTAGCCTCAAACCAGAAGACTCCAGACTCCTGCCTAGTCTCAAGCCTGCAGACTCGAGCCTCCTGCCTAGCCTCAAGCCTGAAGACTCCAGCCTCCTGCCTAGCCTCAAGCCCGAAGACTCCAGCCTCCTGCCTTGTCTCAAGCTTGAAGAGTCCAGACTCCTGCCTAGCCTCAAGCACGAAGACTCCGGCCTCCTGCCTAGCCTCAAGCCCGAAGACGCCAGCCTCCTGCCTAGCCTCCAGCCCAAAGACTCCAGCCTCCTGCCTGGGCTTAAGCCCGAAGACTCCAGCCTCCTGCCTAGCCTCAAGACCGAAGACTCTAGCCTCCTGCCAAGTCTCAAGCCTGAAGACTCCAGACTCCTGCCAAGCCTCAGGCCCGAACACTCCAGCCTCCTCCCTAGCCTCAAGCCTAAAGACTCCAGCCTCCTGCTTAGCCTCAAGGCCGAAGATTCCAGCCCCCTGCCAAGCCTCAAGCCTGAAGACTCCAGCCTCCTGCCTAGCCTCAAACCAGAAGACTCCAGACTCCTGCCTAGCCTCAAGCCTGAAGACTCCAGCCTCCTGCCCAGCCTAAAGCCTGAAGACTCCAGACTCCTTCCTAGCCTCAAGCCTGAAGACTCGGGCCTCCTGCCTGGCCTCAAGCCCGAAGACTCCAGCCTCCTGCCAAGCCTTAAGACCGAAGACTCCAGCCTCCTGCCAAGCCTCAAGCCCGAAGACTCCAGCCTCTTTCCAAGCCTCAAGCCCGAAGACTCCAGCCTCCTGCCACGCCTCAAGCCCAAAGACTCCAGCCTCCTGTCCAGCCTCAAGCCCGAAAACTCCAGCCTCCTGCCAAGCCTCAAGCCCAAAGAATCCAGACTCCTGCCAAGCTTCAAGCCTGAAGACTCCAGCATCCTGCCAAGCCTCAGGCCCGAAGACTCCAACCTCCTGCGTAGCCTCAAGCTTGAAGAGTCCAGACTCCTTCCTAGCCTCAAGCCTGAAGTTTCCAGCCTCCTGCCTAGCCACAAACCTGAAGAATGCAGCCTCCAGCCTCGCTTCAAGCCTGAAGACTCCAGCCTCCTGCCTAGCCCCAAAGCCCGAAGAGTCAAGCCTCCTCCCTAGCCTCAAGCCCAATGACTCCAGCCTCCTTTCTAGCCTCAAGCGCGAATACTCCAGCCTCCTGCCTAGCCTCAAGCCCGATGACTCCAGCATCCTGCCTAGCCTCAAGCCTGAAGATTCCAGACTCCTTCCTAGCCTCAAGCCTGAAGACTCCACCCACCTGCCTAGCCTCAAGCCTGAAGATTCCATACTCCTGCCTAGCCTCAAGCCTAAAGACTCCAGCCTCCTGCCTAGCCTCAAACCTGAAGACTCCAGCCTCTATCCTAGCCTCAAGTCTGTAAACTCCAGACTCCTTCCTAGCCTCAAGCCTGAAGACTCCAGCCTCCTACCTCGCCTCAACCCTGAAGACTCCAGCCTCCTGCCTAGCCTCAAGACTCCAGACTCCTGCCTAGCCTCAAGCCCGAACCCTCCAGCCTCCGGCCTAGCCTCAAGCCCGAAGACTCCAGCCTCCGGCCTAGCATCAAGCCCGACGACTACAGCCTCCTTCCTAGCCTCAAGCCCGAAGACTCCAGCCTCCTGCCTAGCCTCAAGCCCGAAGACCCTCAGCCTCCTGCCTAGCCTCAAGCCTGATGACTCCAGCCTCCTGCCTAGCCTCAAGCTCAAAGACTCCAGCATGCTGCCAAGCCTTAAGCCCGAAGACTCCAGCCTCCTGCCAAGCCTCAAGCCCGAAGACTCCAGCCTCCTGCCAAGCCTCAAGCCCGAAGACTCCAGCCTCCTGCCTAGCCTCAAACCAGAAGACTCCAGACTCCTGCCTAGTCTCAAGCCTGAAGACTCGAGCCTCCTGCCTAGCCTCAAGCCTGAAGACTCCAGCTTCCTGCCTAGCCTCAAGCCCGAATACTCCAGCCTCCTGCCTAGCCTCAAGCTTGAAGAGTCCAGCCTCTTGCCTAGCCTCAAGCACGAAGACTCCGGCCTCCTGCCTAGCCTCAAGCCCGAAGACGCCAGCCTCCTGCCTAGCCTCCAGCCCAAAGACTCCAGCCTCCTGCCTGGGCTTAAGCCCGAAGACTCCAGCCTCCTGCCTAGCCTCAAGACCGAAGACTGCAGCCTCCTGCCTAGCCTCCATCCTGAAGACTCCAGAATCCTGCCTCGCCTCAAACCTGAAGACTCCAGAATCCTGCCAAGCCTCAGGCCCGAAGACTCCAGCCTCCTGCCTAGCCTCAAGCTTGAAGAGTCCAGCCTCCTGCCAAGCCTCAAGCCTGAAGAGTCCAGCCTCCTGCCTAGCCTCAAACCCGAAGAATCCAGCCTCCTGCCTAGCCTCAAGCCCGAAGACTCCAGCCTCATGTCTAGCGTCAAGCCTGAAGACTCCAGACTCCTTCCTAGCCTCAAGCCTGAAGTTTCCAGCCTCCTGCCTAGCCACAAACCTGAAGAATGCAGCCTCCAGCCTCGCTTCAAGCCTGAAGACTCCAGCCTCCTCCCTAGCCTCAAGCCCGATGACTCCAGCCTCCTTTCTATCCTCAAGCACGAATACTCCAGCTTCCTGCCTAGCCTCAAGCCCGATGACTCCAGCATCCTGCCTAGCCTCAAGCCTGAAGATTCCAGACTCCTTCCTAGCCTCAAGCCTGAAGACTGCACCCACCTGCCTAGCCTCAAGCCTGAAGATTCCAGACTCCTGCCTAGCCTCAAGCCTAAAGACTCCAGCCTCCTGCCTAGCCTCAAACCTGAAGACTCCAGCCTCTATCCTAGCCTCAAGCCTGTAAACTCCAGACACCTTCCTAGCCTCAAGCCTGAAGATTCCAGCCTCCTGCCTCGCCTCAACCCTGAAGACTCCAGCCTCCTGCCTAGCCTCAAGACTCCAGCCTCCGGCCTAGCCTCCAGCCCAACGACTACAGCCTCCTTCCTAGCCTCAAGGCCGAAGACTCCAGCCTCCTGCCTAGCCTCAAGCCCGAAGATCCTCAGCCTCCTGCCTAGCCTCAAGCCTGACGACTCCAGCCTCCTGCCTAGCCTCAAGCTAAAAGACTCCAGCATCCTGCCAAGCCTTAAGCCCGAAGACTCCAGCCTCCTGCCAAGCCTCAAGCCCGAAGACTCCAGCCTCCTGCCAAGCCTCAAGCCCGAAGACTCCAGCCTCCTGCCTAGCCTCAAGCCCGAAGACTCCAGCCTCCTGCCTAGCCTCAAGCTTGAAGAGTCCAGCCTCCTGCCTAGCCTCAAGCATGAAGACTCCAGCCTCCTGCCTAGCCTCAAGCCTGAAGACACCAGCCTCCTGCCTAGCCTCAAACCAGAAGACTCCAGCCTCTATCCTAACCTCAAATCTGTAAACTCCAGACTCCTTCCTAGCCTCAAGCCTGAAGACTCCAGCCTCCTACCTCGCCTCAACCCTGAAGACTCCAACATCTATCCTAGCCTCAAGCCTGTAAACTCCAGACTCCTTCCTAGCCTCAAGCCTGAAGACTCCAGCCTCCTGCCTCGCCTCAACCCTGAAGCCTCCAGCCTCCTGCCTAGCCTCAAGACCGAAGACTCCAGCCTCCGGCCTAGCCTCCAGCCCGACGACTACAGCCTCCTTCCTAGCCTCAAGCCCGAAGACTCCAGCCTCCTGCCTAGCCTCAAGCCCGAAGACCCTCAGCCTCCTGCCTAGCCTCATGCCTGATGACTCCAGCCTCCTGCCTAGCCTCAAGCTCAAAGACTCCAGCCTCCTGCCTCGCCTCAACCCTGAAGCCTCCAGCCTCCTGCCTAGCCTCAAGACCGAAGACTCCAGCCTCCGGCCTAGCCTCCAGCCCGACGACTACAGCCTCCTTCCTAGCCTCAAGCCCGAAGACTCCAGCCTCCTGCCTAGCCTCAAGACCGAAGACCCTCAGCCTCCTGCCTAGCCTCAAGCCTGACGACTCCAGCCTCCTGCCTAGCCTCAAGCTCAAAGACTCCAGCCTCCTGCCAAGCCTCAAGCCCGAAGACTCCAGCCTCCTGCCAAGCCTCAAGCCCGAACACTCCAGCCTCCTGCCTAGCCTCAAGCCGGAAGACTCGAAGACTCCAGCCTCCTGCCAAGCCTCAAGCCCGAAGACTCCAGCCTCCTGCCTAGCCTCAAGCCGGAAGACTCAGGCCTCCCGCCTAGTCTCAAGCCTGAAGACTCGAGCCTCCTGCCTAGCCTCAAGCCTGAAGACTCCAGCCTCCTGCCTGGGCTTAAGCCCGAAGACTCCAGCCTCCTGCCTAGACTCAAGCCTGAAGACTCCAGCCTCCTGCCTAGCCTTAAGCCCGAAGACTCCAGCCTCCTGCCAAGCCTCAAGCCTGAAGACTCCAGCATCCTGCCTAGCCTCAAGAATCCAGCCTCCTTCCTAGCCACAAGCCCGAAGACTCCAGACTCCTGCCTAGCCTAAAGCCTGAAGAGTCCAGCCTCCTGCCTAGCCTCAAGCCCGAAGACTCCAGCCTCGTGCCTAGCCTCAAGCCCGCAGAATCCGGCATCCTGCCTAGTCTCAAGCCCGAAGTCTCCAGCCTCCTGCCAAGCCTCAAGCCCGAAGACTCCAACTCCTGCCTAGCCTCAAGCCCGAAGACTCCAGCCTCCTGCCAAGCCGCAAGCCTGAAGACTCCAGCTTCCAGCCAAGCCTCAAGCCCGAAGACTCTAGCCTCCTGCCAAGCCTCAAGCCCGAAGACTACAGCCTCCTGCCTAGCCTCAAGCCTGAAGACTCCAGACTCCTGCCAAGCCTCAGGCCCGAACACTCCAGCCTCCTCCCTAGCCTCAAGCCTAAAGACTCCAGCCTCCTGCCTAGCCTCAAGGCCGAAGATTCCAGCCCCCTGCCAAGCCTCAAGCCTGAAGACTCCAGCTTCCTGCCAAGCCTCAAGCCAGAAGACTCCAGCCTCCTGACAACCCTCAAGCCCGAAGACTATAGCCTTCTGCCTAGCCTCAAGCCCGAAGACTCCAGCCTCCTGCCTAACCTCAAGCCCGACGACTCCAGCCTCCTGACAAGCCTCAAGCCCGAAGACACCAGCCTCCTGCCAAGCCTCAAGCCCGAAGACTCCAACCTGCTGCCTAGCCTCAAGACTCCAGCCTCCTGCCTAGCCCCAAAGCCCGAAGACTCCAGCCTCCTGTCTAGCCTCAAGCCCGAAGGCTCCAGCCTCCTGCCTAGCCTCAAGCCCGAAGACTCCAGCATCCTGCCATGCCTCAAGAGTGAAGACTCCAGCATCCTGCCTAGCCTCAAGCCTGAAGATTCCAGCCTCCTTCCTAGCCTCAAGCCTGAAGACTCCACCCTCCTGCCTAGCCTCAAGCCTGAAGATTCCAGCCTTCTGCCTAGCCTCAAGCCTGAAGACTCCAGCCTCCTGCCTAGCCTCAAACCAGAAGACTCCAGACTCCTGCCTAGCCTCAAGCCTGAAGACTCCAGCCTCCTGTCCAGCCTAAAGCCTGAAGACTCCAGACTCCTTCCTAGCCTCAAGCCTGAAGACTCCAGCCTCCAGCCTCGCCTCAACCCTGAAGACTCCAGCCTCCTGCCTAGCCTCAAGACTCCAGCCTTCTGCCTAGCCTCAAGCCCGAAGACTCGGGCCTCCTGCCTAGCCTCAAGCCGGAAAACTCCAGCCTCCTGCCAAGCCTTAAAACCGAAGACTCCAGCCTCCTGCCAATCCTCAAGACCGAAGACTCCAGCCTCCTGCCTAGCCTCAAGCCCGAAGACTCCAGCCTCCTGCCTAGCCTCAAGCTTGAAGAGTCCAGCCTCCTGCCTAGCCTCAAGCATGAAGACTCCAGCCTCCTGCCTAGCCTCAAGCCTGAAGACACCAGCCTCCTGCCTAGCCTCAAACCTGAAGACTCCAGCCTCTATCCTAGCCTCAAGTCTGTAAACTCCAGACTCCTTCCTAGCCTCAAGCCTGAAGACTCCAGCCTCCTACCTCGCCTCAACTCTGAAGACTCCAGCCTCCTGCCTAGCCTCAAGACTCCAGCCTCCTGCCTAGCCTCAAGCCCGAAGCCTCCAGCCTCCGGCCTAGCCTCAAGCCCGAAGACTCCAGCCTCCGGCCTAGCATCAAGCCCGACGACTACAGCCTCCTTCCTAGCCTCAAGCCCGAAGACTCCAGCCTCCTGCCTAGCCTCAAGCCCAAAGACCCTCAGCCTCCTGCCTAGCATCAAGCCTGACGACTCCAGCCTCCTGCCTAGCCTCAAGTTCAAAGACTCCAGCATGCTGCCAAGCCTTAAGCCCGAAGACTCCAGCCTCCTGCCAAGCCTCAAGCCCGAAGACTCCAGCCTCCTGCCAAGCCTCAAGCCCGAAGACTCCAGCCGCCTGCCTAGCCTCAAACCAGAAGAATCCAGACTCCTGCCTAGTCTCAAGCCTGCAGACTCGAGCCTCCTGCCTAGCCTCAAGCCTGAAGACTCCAGCCTCCTGCCTAGCCTCAAGCCCGAATACTCCAGCCTCCTGCCTAGTCTCAAGCTTGAAGAGTCCAGACTCCTGCCTAGCCTCAAGCACGAAGACTCCGGCCTCCTGCCTAGCCTCAAGCCCGAAGACGCCAGCCTCCTGCCTAGCCTCCAGCCCAAAGACTCCAGCCTCCTGCCTGGGCTTAAGCCCGAAGACTCCAGCCTCCTGCCTAGCCTCAAGACCGAAGACTGCAGCCTCCTGCCTAGCCTCCATCCTGAAGACTCCAGAATCCTGCCTAGCCTCAAGCCTGAAGACTCCAGAATCCTGCCAAGCCTAGGGCCCGAAGACTCCAGCCTCCTGCCTAGCCTCAAGCTTGAAGAGTCCAGCCTCCTGCCAAGCCTCAAGCCTGAAGAGTCCAGCCTCCTGCCTAGCCTCAAACCCGAAGAATCCAGCCTCCTGCCTAGCCTCAAGCCCGAGGACTCCAACTCCTGCCTAGCCTCAAGCCCGACGACTCCAGTCTCATTCCTAGCCTCAAGCCCGAAGACCCCAGCCTCCTACCAAGCGTCAAGCCCGAAGACTCCAGCCTCCTGCCAAGCCGCAAGCCTGAAGACTCCAGCTTCCAGCCAAGCCTCAAGCCCGAAGACTCTAGCCTCCTGCCAAGTCTCAAGCCTGAAGACTCCAGACTCCTGCCAAGCCTCAGGCCCGAACACTCCAGCCTCCTCCCTAGCCTCAAGCCTAAAGACTCCAGCCTCCTGCTTAGCCTCAAGGCCGAAGATTCCAGCCCCCTGCCAAGCCTCAAGCCTGAAGACTCCAGCCTCCTGCCTAGCCTCAAACCAGAAGACTCCAGACTCCTGCCTAGCCTCAAGCCTGAAGACTCCAGCCTCCTGTCCAGCCTAAAGCCTGAAGACTCCAGACTCCTTCCTAGCCTCAAGCCTGAAGACTCGGGCCTCCTGCCTGGCCTCAAGCCCGAAGACTCCAGCCTCCTGCCAAGCCTTAAGACCGAAGATTCCAGCCCCCTGCCAAGCCTCAAGCCTGAAGACTCCAGCCTCCTGCCTAGCCTCAAACCAGAAGACTCCAGACTCCTGCCTAGCCTCAAGCCTGAAGACTCCAGCCTCCTGTCCAGCCTAAAGCCTGAAGACTCCAGACTCCTTCCTAGCCTCAAGCCTGAAGACTCGGGCCTCCTGCCTGGCCTCAAGCCCGAAGACTCCAGCCTCCTGCCAAGCCTTAAGACCGAAGACTCCAGCCTCCTGCCAAGCCTCAAGCCCGAAGACTCCAGCCTCTTTCCAAGCCTCAAGCCCGAAGACTCCAGCCTCCTGCCACGCCTCAAGCCCAAAGACTCCAGCCTCCTGTCCAGCCTCAAGCCCGAAAACTCCAGCCTCCTGCCAAGCCTCAAGCCCAAAGAATCCAGACTCCTGCCAAGCTTCAAGCCTGAAGACTCCAGCATCCTGCCAAGCCTCAGGCACGAAGACTCCAACCTCCTGCGTAGCCTCAAGCTTGAAGAGTCCAGACTCCTTCCTAGCCTCAAGCCTGAAGTTTCCAGCCTCCTGCCTAGCCACAAACCTGAAGAATGCAGCCTCCAGCCTCGCTTCAAGCCTGAAGACTCCAGCCTCCTGCCTAGCCCCAAAGCCCGAAGAGTCAAGCCTCCTCCCTAGCCTCAAGCCCGATGACTCCAGCCTCCTTTCTAGCCTCAAGCGCGAATACTCCAGCCTCCTGCCTAGCCTCAAGCCCGATGACTCCAGCATCCTGCCTAGCCTCAAGCCTGAAGATTCCAGACTCCTTCCTAGCCTCAAGCCTGAAGACTCCACCCACCTGCCTAGCCTCAAGCCTGAAGATTCCAGACTCCTGCCTAGCCTCAAGCCTAAAGACTCCAGCCTCCTGCCTAGCCTCAAACCTGAAGACTCCAGCCTCTATCCTAGCCTCAAGTCTGTAAACTCCAGACTCCTTCCTAGCCTCAAGCCTGAAGACTCCAGCCTCCTACCTCGCCTCAACCCTGAAGACTCCAGCCTCCTGCCTAGCCTCAAGCTTGAAGAGTCCAGCCTCCTGCCAAGCCTCAAGCCTGAAGAGTCCAGCCTCCTGCCTAGCCTCAAACCCGAAGAATCCAGCCTCCTGCCTAGCCTCAAGCCCGAAGACTCCAGCCTCATGTCTAGCGTCAAGCCTGAAGACTCCAGACTCCTTCCTAGCCTCAAGCCTGAAGTTTCCAGCCTCCTGCCTAGCCACAAACCTGAAGAATGCAGCCTCCAGCCTCGCTTCAAGCCTGAAGACTCCAGCCTCCTGCCTAGCCCCAAAGCCCGAAGAGTCAAGCCTCCTCCCTAGCCTCAAGCCCGATGACTCCAGCCTCCTTTCTAGCCTCAAGCGCGAATACTCCAGCCTCCTGCCTAGCCTCAAGCCCGATGACTCCAGCATCCTGCCTAGCCTCAAGCCTGAAGATTCCAGACTCCTTCCTAGCCTCAAGCCTGAAGACTCCACCCACCTGCCTAGCCTCAAGCCTGAAGATTCCAGACTCCTGCCTAGCCTCAAGCCTAAAGACTCCAGCCTCCTGCCTAGCCTCAAACCTGAAGACTCCAGCCTCTATCCTAGCCTCAAGTCTGTAAACTCCAGACTCCTTCCTAGCCTCAAGCCTGAAGACTCCAGCCTCCTACCTCGCCTCAACCCTGAAGACTCCAGCCTCCTGCCTAGCCTCAAGACTCCAGACTCCTGCCTAGCCTCAAGCCCGAACCCTCCAGCCTCCAGCCTAGCCTCAAGCCCGAAGACTCCAGCCTCCGGCCTAGCATCAAGCCCGACGACTACAGCCTCCTTCCTAGCCTCAAGCCCGAAGACTCCAGCCTCCTGCCTAGCCTCAAGCCCGAAGACCCTCAGCCTCCTGCCTAGCCTCAAGCCTGATGACTCCAGCCTCCTGCCTAGCCTCAAGCTCAAAGACTCCAGCATGCTGCCAAGCCTTAAGCCCGAAGACTCCAGCCTCCTGCCAAGCCTCAAGCCCGAAGACTCCAGCCTCCTGCCAAGCCTCAAGCCCGAAGACTCCAGCCTCCTGCCTAGCCTCAAACCAGAAGACTCCAGACTCCTGCCTAGTCTCAAGCCTGAAGACTCGAGCCTCCTGCCTAGCCTCAAGCCTGAAGACTCCAGCTTCCTGCCTAGCCTCAAGCCCGAATACTCCAGCCTCCTGCCTAGCCTCAAGCTTGAAGAGTCCAGCCTCTTGCCTAGCCTCAAGCACGAAGACTCCGGCCTCCTGCCTAGCCTCAAGCCCGAAGACGCCAGCCTCCTGCCTAGCCTCCAGCCCAAAGACTCCAGCCTCCTGCCTGGGCTTAAGCCCGAAGACTCCAGCCTCCTGCCTAGCCTCAAGACCGAAGACTGCAGCCTCCTGCCTAGCCTCCATCCTGAAGACTCCAGAATCCTGCCTCGCCTCAAGCCTGAAGACTCCAGAATCCTGCCAAGCCTCAGGCCCGAAGACTCCAGCCTCCTGCCTAGCCTCAAGCTTGAAGAGTCCAGCCTCCTGCCAAGCCTCAAGCCTGAAGAGTCCAGCCTCCTGCCTAGCCTCAAACCCGAAGAATCCAGCCTCCTGCCTAGCCTCAAGCCCGAAGACTCCAGCCTCATGTCTAGCGTCAAGCCTGAAGACTCCAGACTCCTTCCTAGCCTCAAGCCTGAAGTTTCCAGCCTCCTGCCTAGCCACAAACCTGAAGAATGCAGCCTCCAGCCTCGCTTCAAGCCTGAAGACTCCAGCCTCCTCCCTAGCCTCAAGCCCGATGACTCCAGCCTCCTTTCTATCCTCAAGCACGAATACTCCAGCTTCCTGCCTAGCCTCAAACCCGATGACTCCAGCATCCTGCCTAGCCTCAAGCCTGAAGATTCCAGACTCCTTCCTAGCCTCAAGCCTGAAGACTGCACCCACCTGCCTAGCCTCAAGCCTGAAGATTCCAGACTCCTGCCTAGCCTCAAGCCTAAAGACTCCAGCCTCCTGCCTAGCCTCAAACCTGAAGACTCCAGCCTCTATCCTAGCCTCAAGCCTGTAAACTCCAGACACCTTCCTAGCCTCAAGCCTGAAGATTCCAGCCTCCTGCCTCGCCTCAACCCTGAAGACTCCAGCCTCCTGCCTAGCCTCAAGACTCCAGCCTCCGGCCTAGCCTCCAGCCCAACGACTACAGCCTCCTTCCTAGCCTCAAGGCCGAAGACTCCAGCCTCCTGCCTAGCCTCAAGCCCGAAGATCCTCAGCCTCCTGCCTAGCCTCAAGCCTGACGACTCCAGCCTCCTGCCTAGCCTCAAGCTAAAAGACTCCAGCATCCTGCCAAGCCTTAAGCCCGAAGACTCCAGCCTCCTGCCAAGCCTCAAGCCCGAAGACTCCAGCCTCCTGCCAAGCCTCAAGCCCGAAGACTCCAGCCTCCTGCCTAGCCTCAAGCCCGAAGACTCCAGCCTCCTGCCTAGCCTCAAGCTTGAAGAGTCCAGCCTCCTGCCTAGCCTCAAGCATGAAGACTCCAGCCTCCTGCCTAGCCTCAAGCCTGAAGACACCAGCCTCCTGCCTAGCCTCAAACCAGAAGACTCCAGCCTCTATCCTAACCTCAAATCTGTAAACTCCAGACTCCTTCCTAGCCTCAAGCCTGAAGACTCCAGCCTCCTACCTCGCCTCAACCCTGAAGACTCCAGCCTCCTGCCTAGCCTCAAGACTCCAGCCTCCTGCCTAGCCTCAAGCCCGAAGCCTCCAGCCTCCGGCCTAGCCTCAAGCCCGAAGACTCCAGCCTCCGGCCTAGCATCAAGCCCGACGACTACAGCCTCCTTCCTAACCTCAAGTCCGAAGACCCTCAGCCTCCTGCCTAGCCTCAAGCCTGACGACTCCAGCCTCCTGCCTAGCCTCAAGCTCAAAGACTCCAGCATGCTGCCAAGCCTTAAGCCCGAAGACTCCAGCCTCCTGCCAAGCCTCAAGCCCGAAGACTCCAGCCTCCTGCCAATCCTCAAGCCCGAAGACTCCAGCCTCCTGCGTAGCCTCAAACCAGAAGACTCCAGACTCCTGCCTAGTCTCAAGCCTGAAGACTCGAGCCTCCTGCCTAGCCTCAAGCCTGAAGACTCCAGCCTCCTGCCTAGCCTCAAGCCCGAAGACTCCAGCCTCCTGCCTAGCCTCAAGCTTGAAGAGTCCAGCCTCCTGCCTAGCCTCAAGCACGAAGACTCCGGCCTCCTGCCTAGCCACAAGCCCGAAGACGCCAGCCTCCTGCCTAGCCTCAAGCCCAAAGACTCCAGCCTCCTGCCTGGGCTTAAGCCCGAAGACTCCAGCCTCCTGCCTAGCCTCAAGACCGAAGACTGCAGCCTCCTGCCTAGCCTCCATCCTGAAGACTCCAGAATCCTGCCTAGCCTCAAGCCTGAAGACTCCAGAATCCTGCCAAGCCTCAGGCCCGAAGACTCCAGCCTCCTGCCTAGCCTCAAGCTTGAAGAGTCCAGCCTCCTGCCTAGCCACAAGCCTGAAGACTCCAGCCTCCTGCCTAGCCTCAAGGCCGAAGATTCCAGCCCCCTGCCAAGCCTCAAGCCTGAAGACTCCAGCTTCCTGCCAAGCCTCAAGCCAGAAGACTCCAGCCTCCTGACAAGCCTCAAGCCCGAAGACTATAGCCTTCTGCCTAGCCTCAAGCCCGAAGACTCCAGCCTCCTGCCTAACCTCAAGCCCGACGACTCCAGCCTCCTGACAAGCCTCAAGCCCGAAGACTCCAGCCTCCTGCCTAGCCTCAAGGCTGAAGATTCCAGCCTCCTTCCTAGCCTCAAGCCTGAAGACTCCACCCTCCGGCCTAGCCTCAAGCCTGAAGATTCCAGCCTTCTGCCTAGCCTCAAGCCTGAAGACTCCAGCCTCCTGCCTAGCCTCAAACCAGAAGACTCCAGACTCCTGCCTAGCCTCAAGCCTGAAGACTCCAGCCTCCTGTCCAGCCTAAAGACTGAAGACTCCAGACTCCTTCCTAGCCTCAAGCCTGAAGACTCCAGCCTCCTGCCTCGCCTCAACCCTGAAGACTCCAGCCTCCTGCTTAGCCTCAAGACTCCAGCCTTCTGCCTAGCCTCAAGCCCGAAGACTCGGGCCTCCTGCCTAGCCTCAATCCCGAAGACTCCAGCCTCCTGCCAAGCCTTAAGACCAAAGACTCCAGCCTCCTGCCAAGCCTCAAGCCCGAAGACTCCAGCCTCTTTCCAAGCCTCAAGCCTGAAGACCCCAGCCTCCTGCAAAGCCTCAAACCCGAAGAATCCAGACTCCTGCCTAGCCTCAAGCCCGAGGACTCCAACTCCTGCCTAGCCTCAAGCCCGACGACTCCAGTCTCATTCCTAGCCTCAAGCCCGAAGACCCCAGCCTCCTACCAAGCGTCAAGCCCGAAGACTCCAGCCTCCTGCCAAGCCGCAAGCCTGAAGACTCCAGCTTCCAGCCAAGCCTCAAGCCCGAAGACTCTAGCCTCCTGCCAAGTCTCAAGCCTGAAGACTCCAGACTCCTGCCAAGCCTCAGGCCCGAACACTCCAGCCTCCTCCCTAGCCTCAAGCCTAAAGACTCCAGCCTCCTGCTTAGCCTCAAGGCCGAAGATTCCAGCCCCCTGCCAAGCCTCAAGCCTGAAGACTCCAGCCTCCTGCCTAGCCTCAAACCAGAAGACTCCAGACTCCTGCCTAGCCTCAAGCCTGAAGACTCCAGCCTCCTGTCCAGCCTAAAGCCTGAAGACTCCAGACTCCTTCCTAGCCTCAAGCCTGAAGACTCGGGCCTCCTGCCTGGCCTCAAGCCCGAAGACTCCAGCCTCCTGCCAAGCCTTAAGACCGAAGACTCCAGCCTCCTGCCAAGCCTCAAGCCCGAAGACTCCAGCCTCTTTCCAAGCCTCAAGCCCGAAGACTCCAGCCTCCTGCCACGCCTCAAGCCCAAAGACTCCAGCCTCCTGTCCAGCCTCAAGCCCGAAAACTCCAGCCTCCTGCCAAGCCTCAAGCCCAAAGAATCCAGACTCCTGCCAAGCTTCAAGCCTGAAGACTCCAGCATCCTGCCAAGCCTCAGGCCCGAAGACTCCAACCTCCTGCGTAGCCTCAAGCTTGAAGAGTCCAGACTCCTTCCTAGCCTCAAGCCAGAAGTTTCCAGCCTCCTGCCTAGCCACAAACCTGAAGAATGCAGCCTCCAGCCTCGCTTCAAGCCTGAAGACTCCAGCCTCCTGCCTAGCCCCAAAGCCCGAAGAGTCAAGCCTCCTCCCTAGCCTCAAGCCCGATGACTCCAGCCTCCTTTCTAGCCTCAAGCGCGAATACTCCAGCCTCCTGCCTAGCCTCAAGCCCGATGACTCCAGCATCCTGCCTAGCCTCAAGCCTGAAGATTCCAGACTCCTTCCTAGCCTCAAGCCTGAAGGCTCCACCCACCTGCCTAGCCTCAAGCCTGAAGATTCCAGACTCCTGCCTAGCCTCAAGCCTAAAGACTCCAGCCTCCTGCCTAGCCTCAAACCTGAAGACTCCAGCCTCTATCCTAGCCTCAAGTCTGTAAACTCCAGACTCCTTCCTAGCCTCAAGCCTGAAGACTCCAGCCTCCTACCTCGCCTCAACCCTGAAGACTCCAGCCTCCTGCCTAGCCTCAAGACTCCAGACTCCTGCCTAGCCTCAAGCCCGAACCCTCCAGCCTCCGGCCTAGCCTCAAGCCCGAAGACTCCAGCCTCCGGCCTAGCATCAAGCCCGACGACTACAGCCTCCTTCCTAGCCTCAAGCCCGAAGACTCCAGCCTCCTGCCTAGCCTCAAGCCCGAAGACCCTCAGCCTCCTGCCTAGCCTCAAGCCTGATGACTCCAGCCTCCTGCCTAGCCTCAAGCTCAAAGACTCCAGCATGCTGCCAAGCCTTAAGCCCGAAGACTCCAGCCTCCTGCCAAGCCTCAAGCCCGAAGACTCCAGCCTCCTGCCAAGCCTCAAGCCCGAAGACTCCAGCCTCCTGCCTAGCCTCAAACCAGAAGACTCCAGACTCCTGCCTAGTCTCAAGCCTGAAGACTCGAGCCTCCTGCCTAGCCTCAAGCCTGAAGACTCCAGCTTCCTGCCTAGCCTCAAGCCCGAATACTCCAGCCTCCTGCCTAGCCTCAAGCTTGAAGAGTCCAGCCTCTTGCCTAGCCTCAAGCACGAAGACTCCGGCCTCCTGCCTAGCCTCAAGCCCGAAGACGCCAGCCTCCTGCCTAGCCTCCAGCCCAAAGACTCCAGCCTCCTGCCTGGGCTTAAGCCCGAAGACTCCAGCCTCCTGCCTAGCCTCAAGACCGAAGACTGCAGCCTCCTGCCTAGCCTCCATCCTGACGACTCCAGAATCCTGCCTCGCCTCAAGCCTGAAGACTCCAGAATCCTGCCAAGCCTCAGGCCCGAAGACTCCAGCCTCCTGCCTAGCCTCAAGCTTGAAGAGTCCAGCCTCCTGCCAAGCCTCAAGCCTGAAGAGTCCAGCCTCCTGCCTAGCCTCAAACCCGAAGAATCCAGCCTCCTGCCTAGCCTCAAGCCCGAAGACTCCAGCCTCATGTCTAGCGTCAAGCCTGAAGACTCCAGACTCCTTCCTAGCCTCAAGCCTGAATTTTCCAGCCTCCTGCCTAGCCACAAACCTGAAGAATGCAGCCTCCAGCCTCGCTTCAAGCCTGAAGACTCCAGCCTCCTCCCTAGCCTCAAGCCCGATGACTCCAGCCTCCTTTCTATCCTCAAGCACGAATACTCCAGCTTCCTGCCTAGCCTCAAGCCCGATGACTCCAGCATCCTTCCTAGCCTCAAGCCTGAAGACTGCACCCACCTGCCTAGCCTCAAGCCTGAAGATTCCAGACTCCTGCCTAGCCTCAAGCCTAAAGACTCCAGCCTCCTGCCTAGCCTCAAACCTGAAGACTCCAGCCTCTATCCTAGCCTCAAGCCTGTAAACTCCAGACACCTTCCTAGCCTCAAGCCTGAAGATTCCAGCCTCCTGCCTCGCCTCAACCCTGAAGACTCCAGCCTCCTGCCTAGCCTCAAGACTCCAGCCTCCGGCCTAGCCTCCAGCCCAACGACTACAGCCTCCTTCCTAGCCTCAAGGCCGAAGACTCCAGCCTCCTGCCTAGCCTCAAGCCCGAAGATCCTCAGCCTCCTGCCTAGCCTCAAGCCTGACGACTCCAGCCTCCTGCCTAGCCTCAAGCTAAAAGACTCCAGCATCCTGCCAAGCCTTAAGCCCGAAGACTCCAGCCTCCTGCCAAGCCTCAAGCCCGAAGACTCCAGCCTCCTGCCAAGCCTCAAGCCCGAAGACTCCAGCCTCCTGCCTAGCCTCAAGCCCGAAGACTCCAGCCTCCTGCCTAGCCTCAAGCTTGAAGAGTCCAGCCTCCTGCCTAGCCTCAAGCATGAAGACTCCAGCCTCCTGCCTAGCCTCAAGCCTGAAGACACCAGCCTCCTGCCTAGCCTCAAACCAGAAGACTCCAGCCTCTATCCTAACCTCAAATCTGTAAACTCCAGACTCCTTCCTAGCCTCAAGCCTGAAGACTCCAGCCTCCTACCTCGCCTCAACCCTGAAGACTCCAGCCTCCTGCCTAGCCTCAAGACTCCAGCCTCCTGCCTAGCCTCAAGCCCGAAGCCTCCAGCCTCCGGCCTAGCCTCAAGCCCGAAGACTCCAGCCTCCGGCCTAGCATCAAGCCCGACGACTACAGCCTCCTTCCTAACCTCAAGTCCGAAGACCCTCAGCCTCCTGCCTAGCCTCAAGCCTGACGACTCCAGCCTCCTGCCTAGCCTCAAGCTCAAAGACTCCAGCATGCTGCCAAGCCTTAAGCCCGAAGACTCCAGCCTCCTGCCAAGCCTCAAGCCCGAAGACTCCAGCCTCCTGCCAATCCTCAAGCCCGAAGACTCCAGCCTCCTGCGTAGCCTCAAACCAGAAGACTCCAGACTCCTGCCTAGTCTCAAGCCTGAAGACTCGAGCCTCCTGCCTAGCCTCAAGCCTGAAGACTCCAGCCTCCTGCCTAGCCTCAAGCCCGAAGACTCCAGCCTCCTGCCTAGCCTCAAGCTTGAAGAGTCCAGCCTCCTGCCTAGCCTCAAGCACGAAGACTCCGGCCTCCTGCCTAGCCACAAGCCCGAAGACGCCAGCCTCCTGCCTAGCCTCAAGCCCAAAGACTCCAGCCTCCTGCCTGGGCTTAAGCCCGAAGACTCCAGCCTCCTGCCTAGCCTCAAGACCGAAGACTGCAGCCTCCTGCCTAGCCTCCATCCTGAAGACTCCAGAATCCTGCCTAGCCTCAAGCCTGAAGACTCCAGAATCCTGCCAAGCCTCAGGCCCGAAGACTCCAGCCTCCTGCCTAGCCTCAAGCTTGAAGAGTCCAGCCTCCTGCCTAGCCACAAGCCTGAAGACTCCAGCCTCCTGCCTAGCCTCAAGGCCGAAGATTCCAGCCCCCTGCCAAGCCTCAAGCCTGAAGACTCCAGCTTCCTGCCAAGCCTCAAGCCAGAAGACTCCAGCCTCCTGACAAGCCTCAAGCCCGAAGACTATAGCCTTCTGCCTAGCCTCAAGCCCGAAGACTCCAGCCTCCTGCCTAACCTCAAGCCCGACGACTCCAGCCTCCTGACAAGCCTCAAGCCCGAAGACTCCAGCCTCCTGCCTAGCCTCAAGGCTGAAGATTCCAGCCTCCTTCCTAGCCTCAAGCCTGAAGACTCCACCCTCCGGCCTAGCCTCAAGCCTGAAGATTCCAGCCTTCTGCCTAGCCTCAAGCCTGAAGACTCCAGCCTCCTGCCTAGCCTCAAACCAGAAGACTCCAGACTCCTGCCTAGCCTCAAGCCTGAAGACTCCAGCCTCCTGTCCAGCCTAAAGACTGAAGACTCCAGACTCCTTCCTAGCCTCAAGCCTGAAGACTCCAGCCTCCTGCCTCGCCTCAACCCTGAAGACTCCAGCCTCCTGCCTAGCCTCAAGACTCCAGCCTTCTGCCTAGCCTCAAGCCCGAAGACTCGGGCCTCCTGCCTAGCCTCAATCCCGAAGACTCCAGCCTCCTGCCAAGCCTTAAGACCGAAGACTCCAGCCTCCTGCCAAGCCTCAAGCCCGAAGACTCCAGCCTCTTTCCAAGCCTCAAGCCTGAAGACCCCAGCCTCCTGCAAAGCCTCAAACCCGAAGTATCCAGACTCCTGCCAAGCTTCAAACCTGAAGACTCCAGCCTCCTGCCTAGCCTCAAGCTCAAAGACTCCAGCATCCTGCCAAGCCTTAAGCCCAAAGACTCCAGCCTCCTGCCTAGCCTCAAACCCAAAGACTCCAGCCTACTGCCTAGCTTCAAGCCCGAAGACTCCAGCCTCCTGCGTAGCCCCAACCGCGAAGACTACAGCCTCCAGCCAAGCCTCAAGCCTGAACAGTCCAGCCTCCTGCCTAGCCTCAAACCCGAAGAATCCAGCCTCCTGCCTAGCCTCAAGCCCGAAGACTCCAGCCTCATGTCTAGCGTCAAGCCTGAAGACTCCAGACTCCTTCCTAGCCTCAAGCCTGAAGTTTCCAGCCTCCTGCCTAGCCACAAACCTGAAGACTGCAGCCTCCAGCCTCGCTTCAAGCCTGAAGACTCCAGCCTCCTGCCTAGCCTCAAGCCTCCAGCCTCCTGCCTAGCCCCAAAGCCCGAAGAGTCCAGCCTCCTCCCTAGCCTCAAGCCCGATGACTCCAGCCTCCTTTCCAGCCTCAAGCGCGAATACTCCAGCCTCCTGCCTAGACTCAAGCCCGAAGACTCCAGCCTGCTGCCTAGCCTCAAGCCCGAAGACTCCAGCCTCCTGCTTAGCCTCAAGCCCGATGACTCGGGCCTCCTGCCTAGCCTCAAGCCTGAAGATTCCAGTCTCCTACCTAGCCTCAAGCCTGAAGACTCCAGCCTCCTGCCTAGCCTCAAACCTGAAGACTCCAGCCTCTATCCTAGCCTCAAGCCTGTAAACTCCAGACTCCTTCCTAGCCTCAAGCCTGAAAACTCCAGCCTCCTGCCTCGCCTCAACCCTGAAGACTCCAGCCTCCTGCCTAGCCTCAAGACTCCAGCCTCCTGCCTAGCCTCAAGCCCGAAGCCTCCAGCCTCCTGCCTAGCCTCAAGCCCGAAGACTCCAGCCTCCGGCCTAGCCTCAAGCCCGACGACTACAGCCTCCTGCCTAGCCTCAAGCCCGAAGACACTCAGCCTCCTGCCTAGCCTCAAGCCTGACGACTCCAGCCTCCTGCCAAGCCTCAAGCCCGAAGACTCCAGCCTCCTGCCTAGCCTCATGCCGGAAGACTCAGGCCTCCTGCCTAGTCTCAAGCCTGAAGACTCGAGCCTCCTGCCTAGCCTCAAGCCTGAAGACGCCAGCCTCCTGCCTAGCCTCAAGCCCAAAGACTCCAGCCTCCTGCCTGGGCTTAAGCCCGAAGACTCCAGCCTCCTGCCTAGCCTCAAGACCGAAGACTGCAGCCTCCTGCCTAGCCTCCATCCTGAAGACTCCAGACTACTGCCTAGCCTCAAGCCTGAAGACTCCTGAATCCTGCCAAGCCTCAGGCCCGAAGACTCCAGCCTCCTCCCTAGCCTCAACCCTGAAGACTCCAGCCTCCTGCCTAGCCTTAAGCCCGAAGACTCCAGCCTCCTGCCAAGCCTCAAGCCTGAAGACTCCAGCATCCTGCCTAGCCTCAAGAATCCAGCCTCTTTCCTAGCCACAAGCCTGAAGACTCTAGACTGCTGCCTAGCCTAAAGCCTGAAGAGTCCAGCCTCCTGCCTAGCCTCAAGCCCGAAGACTCCAGCCTCGTGCCTACCCTCAAGCCCGAAGACTCCGGCATCCTGCCTTGTCTCAAGCCCGAAGTCTTCAGCCTCCTGCCTAGCCTCAAGCCCGAAGACTCCAACTCCTGCCTAGCCTCAAGCCCGAAGACTCCAGTCTCCTTCCTAGCCTCAAGCCCGAAGACTCCAACCTCCTACCAAGCCTCAAGCCCGAAGACTCCAGCCTCCTGCCAAGTCGCAAGCCTGAAGACTCCAGCTTCCAGCCAAGCCTCAAGCCCGAAGACTCCAGCCTCCTGCCAAGCCTCAAGCCCGAAGTCTCCAGCCTCCTGCCTAGCCTCAAGTCTGAAGACTCCAGACTCCTGCCAAGCCTCAGGCCCGAACACTCCAGCCTCCTCCCTAGCCTCAAGCCTGAAGACTCAAGCCTCCTGCCTAGCCTCAAGACCGAAGATTCCTGCCCCATGTCAAGCCTCAAGCCTGAAGACTCCAGCTTCCTGCCAAGCCTCAAGCCAGAAGACCCCAGCCTCCTGCCTAGCCTCAAGCTCGAAGACACCAGCCTCCTGCCAAGCATCAAGACGGAAGACTCCAGCCTCCTGCCAAGCCTCAAGACGGAAGACTCCAGCCTCCTGCCAAGCCTCAAGCCCGCAGGCTCCAGCCTCCTGCCACGCCTCAAGCCCAAAGACTCCAGCCTCCTGTCCAGCCTCAAGCCCGAAAACTCCAGCCTCCTGCCAAGCCTCAAGCCCGAAGAATCCAGACTCCTGCCAAGCTTCAAGCCTGAAGACTGCAGCCTCCTGCCAAGCCTCAAGCCCGAAGACTCCACTCTACTGCCAAGCCTCAAGCCCGAAGACTCCAGCCTCCTGCCTAGCCTCAAGCCCGAAGACTCCAGCCTCCTGCCTAGCCTCAAGCCCGACGACTCCAGTCTCCTTCCTAGCCTCAAGCCTGAAGACTCTAGTTTCCAGCCAAGCCTCAAGCACGAAGACTCCAGCCTCCTGCCAAGCCTCAAGCCCGAAGACTCCAGCCTCCTGCCTAGCCTCAAGCCTGAAGACTCCAGACTCCTGCCAAGCCTCAGGCCCGAACACTCCAGCCTCCTCCCTAGCCTCAAGCCTGAAGACTCCAGCCTCCTGCCTAGCTTCAAGGCCGAAGATTCCTGCCCCCTGCCAAGCCTCAAGCCTGAAGACTCCAGCTTCCTGCCAAGCCTCAAGCCAGAAGACCCCAGACTCCTGCCTAGCCTCAAGCTCGAAGACACAAGCCGCCTGCCAAGCCTCAAGACGGAAGACTCCAGCCTCCTGCCAAGCCTCAAGACGGAAGACTCCAGCCTCCTGCCAAGCCTCAAGCCCGAAGACTCCAGCCTCCTGCCACGCCTCAAGCCCAAAGACTCTAGCTTCCTGTCCAGCCTCAAGCCCGAAGACTCCAGCCTCCTACCTAGCCTCAAGCCCGAAGACTCCAGCATCCTGCTTAGCCTCAAGCCTGACAACTCCAGCCTCCTGCCTAGCCTCAAGATCAAAGACTCCAGCATCCTGCCAGGCCTTAAGCCCGAAGACTCCAGCCTCCTGCCAAGCCTCATGCCCGAAGGCTACAGCCTCCTGCCAAGCCTCAAGCCCGAAGACTCCAGCCTCCTGCCTAGCCTCAAGCCGGAAGGCTCAGGCCTCCTGCTTAGTCTCAAGCCTGAAGACTTCAGCCTCCTGCCTAGCCTCAAGCCTGAAGACTCCAGCCTCCTGCCTAGCCTCAAGCCCGAAGACTCCAGCCTCCTGCCTAGCCTCAAGCTCGAAGAGTCCAGCCTCCTGCCTAGCCTCAAGCACGAAGACTCCAGCCTCCTGCCTAGCCTCAAGCCCGAAGACGCCAGTCTCCTGCCTAGCCTCAAGCCCAAAGACTCCAGCATCCTGCCGAGCCTTAAGCCCAAAGACTCCAGCCTCCTGCCTAGCCTCAAACCCAAAGACTCCAGCCTACTGCCTAGCTTCAAGCCCGAAGACTCCAGCCTCCTGCGTAGCCTCAACCGCGAAGACGACAGCCTCCTGCCA
Source organism: Mobula birostris (assembly GCF_030028105.1). Classification (NCBI taxonomy): domain Eukaryota; kingdom Metazoa; phylum Chordata; class Chondrichthyes; order Myliobatiformes; family Myliobatidae; genus Mobula; species Mobula birostris. Next base: position 161,039 of record NW_027278484.1, read on the forward strand.
AGCCTCAAGCCTGAAGAGTCCAGCCTCCAGCCTAGCCTCAAACCCGAAGAATCCAGCCTCCTGCCTAGCCTCAAGCCCGAAGACTCCAGCCTCATGTCTAGCGTCAGGCCTGAAGACTCCAGACTCCTTCCTAGCTTCAAGCCTGAAGTTTCCAGCCTCCTGCCTAGCCACAAACCTGAAGACTGCAGCCTCCAGCCTCGCTTCAAGCCTGAAGACTCCAGCCTCCTGCCTAGCCTCAAGCCTCCAGCCTCCTGCCTAGCCCCAAATCCCGAAGAGTCCAGCCTCCTCCCTAGCCTCAAGCACGAAGATTCCAGCCTCCTTTCTAGCCTCAAGCGCGAATACTCCAGCCTCCTGCCTAGCCTCAAGCCCGAAGACTCCAGCCTGCTGCCTAGCCTCAAGCCCGAAGTCTCCAACCTCCTGCCTAGCCTCAAGCCCGATGACTCAAGTCTCCTTCCTAGCCTCAAGCCCGAAGACTCCAGCCTCCTACAAAGCCTCAAGCCCGAAGACTCCAGCCTCCTGCCAAGCCGCAAGCCTGAAGACTACAGCTTCCAGCCAAGCCTCAAGCCCGAAGACTCCAGCCTCCTACAAAGCCTCAAGCCCGAAGACTCCAGCCTCCTGCCAAGCCGCAAGCCTGAAGACTACAGCTTCCAGCCAAGCCTCAAGCCTGAAGACTCCAGCCTCCTGCCAAGCCTCAAGCCCGAAGACTCCAGCCTCCTGCCTAGCCTCAAGCCTGAAGACTCCAGCTTCCTGCCAAGCCTCAAGCCAGAAGACCCCAGCCTCCTGCCTAGCCTCAAGCTCGAAGAGACCAACCTCCTGCCAAGCCTCAAGACGGAAGACTCCAGCCTCCTGCCAAGCCTCAAGACGGAAGACTCCAGCCTCCTGCCACGCCTCAAGCCAGAAGACTCCAGCCTCCTGTCCAGCCTCAAGCCCGAAAACTCCAGCCTCCTGCCAAGCCTCAAGCCCGAAGAATCCAGACTCCTGCCAAGCTTCAAGCCTGAAGGCTGCAGCCTCCTGCCAAGCCTCAAGCCCGAAGACTCCACTCTACTGCCAAGCCTCCAGCCCGAAGACTCCAGCCTCCTGCCTAGCCTCAAGCCTGAAAACTCCTGCTTCCTGCCTCGCCTCAACCCTGAAGACTCCAGCCTCCTGCCTAGCCTCAAGACTCCAGCCTCCTGCCTAGCCTCAAGCCCGAAGCCTCCAGCCTCCTGCCTAGCCTCAAGCCCGAAGACTCCAGCCTCCGGCCTAGCCTCAAGCCCGAAGACTCCAGCCTCCTGCCAAGCCTCAAGCCCGAAGTCTCCAGCCTCCTGCCTAGCCTCAAGTCTGAAGACTCCAGACTCCTGCCAAGCCTCAGGCCCGAACACTCCAGCCTCCTCCCTAGCCTCAAGCCTGAAGACTCAAGCCTCCTGCCTAGCCTCAAGACCGAAGATTCCTGCCCCCTGTCAAGCCTCAAGCCTGAAGACTCCAGCTTCCTGCCAATCCTCAAGCCAGAAGACCCCAGCCTCCTGCCTAGCCTCAAGCTCGAAGACACCAGCCTCCTGCCAAGCCTCAAGACGGAAGACTCCAGCCTCCTGCCAAGCCTCAAGACGGAAGACTCCAGCCTCCTGCCAAGCCTCAAGCCCGCAGGCTCCAGCCTCCTGCCACGCCTCAAGCCCAAAGACTCCAGCCTCCTGTCCAGCCTCAAGCCCGAAAACTCCAGCCTCCTGCCAAGCCTCAAGCCCGAAGAATCCAGACTCCTGCCAAGCTTCAAGCCTGAAGACTGCAGCCTCCTGCCAAGCCTCAAGCCCGAAGACTCCACTCTACTGCCAAGCCTCAAGCCCGAAGACTCCAGCCTCCTGCCTAGCCTCAAGCCCGAAGACTCCAGCCTCCTGCCTAGCCTCAAGCCCGACGACTCCAGTCTCCTTCCTAGCCTCAAGCCTGAAGACTCCAGTTTCCAGCCAAGCCTCAAGCACGAAGACTCCAGCCTCCTGCCAAGCCTCAAGCCCGAAGACTCCAGCCTCCTGCCTAGCCTCAAGCCTGAAGACTCCAGACTCCTGCCAAGCCTCAGGCCCGAACACTCCAGCCTCCTCCCTAGCCTCAAGCCTGAAGACTCCAGCCTCCTGCCTAGCTTCAAGGCCGAAGATTCCTGCCCCCTGCCAAGCCTCAAGCCTGAAGACTCCAGCTTCCTGCCAAGCCTCAAGCCAGAAGACCCCAGACTCCTGCCTAGCCTCAAGCTCGAAGACACAAGCCGCCTGCCAAGCCTCAAGACGGAAGACTCCAGCCTCCTGCCAAGCCTCAAGACGGAAGACTCCAGCCTCCTGCCAAGCCTCAAGCCCGAAGACTCCAGCCTCCTGCCACGCCTCAAGCCCAAAGACTCCAGCTTCCTGTCCAGCCTCAAGCCCGAAGACTCCAGCCTCCTGCCTAGCCTCAAGCCCGAAGACTCCAGCATCCTGCTTAGCCTCAAGCCTGACAACTCCAGCCTCCTGCCTAGCCTCAAGATCAAAGACTCCAGCATCCTGCCAGGCCTTAAGCCCGAAGACTCCAGCCTCCTGCCAAGCCTCATGCCCGAAGGCTACAGCCTCCTGCCAAGCCTCAAGCCCGAAGACTCCAGCCTCCTGCCTAGCCTCAAGCCGGAAGGCTCAGGCCTCCTGCTTAGTCTCAAGCCTGAAGACTTCAGCCTCCTGCCTAGCCTCAAGCCTGAAGACTCCAGCCTCCTGCCTAGCCTCAAGCCCGAAGACTCCAGCCTCCTGCCTAGCCTCAAGCTCGAAGAGTCCAGCCTCCTGCCTAGCCTCAAGCACGAAGACTCCAGCCTCCTGCCTAGCCTCAAGCCCGAAGACGCCAGTCTCCTGCCTAGCCTCAAGCCCAAAGACTCCAGCATCCTGCCGAGCCTTAAGCCCAAAGACTCCAGCCTCCTGCCTAGCCTCAAACCCAAAGACTCCAGCCTACTGCCTAGCTTCAAGCCCGAAGACTCCAGCCTCCTGCGTAGCCTCAACCGCGAAGACGACAGCCTCCTGCCAAGCCTCAAGCCTGAAGAGTCCAGCCTCCAGCCTAGCCTCAAACCCGAAGAATCCAGCCTCCTGCCTAGCCTCAAGCCCGAAGACTCCAGCCTCATGTCTAGCGTCAGGCCTGAAGACTCCAGACTCCTTCCTAGCCTCAAGCCTGAAGTTTCCAGCCTCCTGCCTAGCCACAAACCTGAAGACTGCAGCCTCCAGCCTCGCTTCAAGCCTGAAGACTCCAGCCTCCTGCCTAGCCTCAAGCCTCCAGCCTCCTGCCTAGCCCCAAAGCCCGAAGAGTCCAGCCTCCTCCCTAGCCTCAAGCACGAAGATTCCAGCCTCCTTTCTAGCCTCAAGCGCGAATACTCCAGCCTCCTGCCTAGCCTCAAGCCCGAAGACTCCAGCCTGCTGCCTAGCCTCAAGCCCGAAGTCTCTAACCTCCTGCCTAGCCTCAAGCCCGATGACTCAAGTCTCCTTCCTAGCCTCAAGCCCGAAGACTCCAGCCTCCTACAAAGCCTCAAGCCCGAAGACTCCAGCCTCCTGCCAAGCCGCAAGCCTGAAGACTACAGCTTCCAGCCAAGCCTCAAGCCCGAAGACTCCAGCCTCCTACAAAGCCTCAAGCCCGAAGACTCAGCCTCCTGCCAAGCCGCAAGCCTGAAGACTACAGCTTCCAGCCAAGCCTCAAGCCTGAAGACTCCAGCCTCCTGCCAAGCCTCAAGCCTGAAGACTCCAGCCTCCTGCCTAGCCTCAAGCCTGAAGACTCCAGCTTCCTGCCAAGCCTCAAGCCAGAAGACCCCAGCCTCCTGCCTAGCCTCAAGCTCGAAGAGACCAACCTCCTGCCAAGCCTCAAGACGGAAGACTCCAGCCTCCTGCCAAGCCTCAAGACGGAAGACTCCAGCCTCCTGCCACGCCTCAAGCCCAAAGACTCCAGCCTCCTGTCCAGCCTCAAGCCCGAAAACTCCAGCCTCCTGCCAAGCCTCAAGCCCGAAGAATCCAGACTCCTGCCAAGCTTCAAGCCTGAAGGCTGCAGCCTCCTGCCAAGCCTCAAGCCCGAAGACTCCACTCTACTGCCAAGCCTCCAGCCCGAAGACTCCAGCCTCCTGCCTAGCCTCAAGCCTGAAAACTCCTGCTTCCTGCCTCGCCTCAACCCTGAAGACTCCAGCCTCCTGCCTAGCCTCAAGACGCCAGCCTCCTGCCTAGCCTCAAGCCCGAAGCCTCCAGCCTCCTGCCTAGCCTCAAGCCCGAAGACTCCAGCCTCCGGCCTAGCCTCAAGCCCGACGACTACAGCCTCCTGCCTAGCCTCAAGCCCGAAGACACTCAGCCTCCTGCCTAGCCTCAAGCCTGACGACTCCAGCCTCCTGCCTAGACTCAAGCTCAAAGACTCCAGCATCCTGCCAAGTCTTAAGCCCGAAGACTCCAGCCTCCTGCCAAGCCTCAAGCCCGAAGACTCCAGCCTAATGCCAAGCCTCAAGCCCGAAGACTCCAGCCTTCTGCCTAGCCTCATGCCGGAAGACTCAGGCCTCCTGCCTAGTCTCAAGCCTGAAGACTCGAGCCTCCTGCCTAGCCTCAAGCCTGAAGACTCCAGCCTCCTGCCTAGCCTCAAGCCCGAAGACTCCACCCTCCTGCCTAGCCTCAAGCTTGAAGAGTCCAGCCTCCTGCCTAGCCTCAAGCACGAAGACTCCGGCCTCCTGCCTAGCCTCAAGCCCGAAGACGCCAGCCTCCTGCCTAGCCTCAAGCCCAAAGATTCCAGCCTCCTGCCTGGGCTTAAGCCCGAAGACTCCAGCCTCCTGCCTAGCCTCAAGACCGAAGACTGCAGCCTCCTGCCTAGCCTCCATCCTGAAGACTCCAGAATACTGCCTAGCCTCAAGCCTGAAGACTCCTGAATCCTGCCAAGCCTGAGGCCCGAAGACTCCAGCCTCCTCCCTAGCCTCAAGCCTGAAGACTCCAGCCTCCTGCCTAGCCTTAAGCCCGAAGACTCCAGCCTCCTGCCAAGCCTCAAGCCTGAAGACTCCAGCATCCTGCCTAGCCTCAAGAATCCAGCCTCCTTCCTAGCCACAAGCCCGAAGACTCTAGACTGCTGCCTAGCCTAAAGCCTGAAGAGTCCAGACTCCTGCCTAGACTCAAGCCCGAAGACTCCAGCCTCGTGCCTACCCTCAAGCCCGAAGACTCCGGCATCCTGCCTAGTCTCAAGCCCGAAGTCTCCAGCCTCCTGCCTAGCCTCAAGCCCGAAGACTCCAACTCCTGCCTAGCCTCAAGCCCGAAGACTCCAGTCTCCTACCAAGCCTCAAGCCCGAAGACTCCAGCCTCCTGTCAAGCCGCAAGCCTGAAGACTCCAGCTTCCAGCCAAGCCTCAAGCCCGAAGACTCCAGCCTCCTGCCAAGCCTCAAGCCCGAAGTCTCCAGCCTCCTGCCTAGCCTCAAGTCTGAAGACTCCAGACTGCTGCCAAGCCTCAGGCCCGAACACTCCAGCCTCCTCCCTAGCCTCAAGCCTGAAGACTCCAGCCTCCTGCCTAGCCTCAAGACCGAAGATTCCTGCCCCCTGTCAAGCCTCAAGCCTGAAGACTCCAGCTTCCTGCCAAGCCTCAAGCCAGAAGAGCCCAGCCTCCTGCCTAGCCTCAAGCTCGAAGACACCAGCCTCCTGCCAAGCCTCAAGACGGAAGACTCCAGCCTCCTGCCAAGCCTCAAGACGGAAGACTCCAGCCTCCTGCCAAGCCTCAAGCCCGAAGACTCCAGTCTCCTGCCACGCCTCAAGCCCAAAGACTCCAGCCTCTTGTCCAGCCTCAAGCCCGAAAACTCCAGCCTCCTGCCAAGCCTCAAGCCCGAAGACTCCACTCTACTGCCAAGCCTCAAGCCCGAAGACTCCAGCCTCCTGCCTAGCCTCAAGCCCGAAGACTCCAGCCTCCTGCCTAGCCTCAAGCCCGACGACTCCAGTCTCCTTCCTAGCCTCAAGCCTGAAGACTCCAGCTTCCAGCCAAGCCTCAAGCCCGAAGACTCCAGCCTCCTGCCAAGCCTCAAGCACGAAGACTCCAGCCTCCAGCCTAGCCTCAAGCTCGAAGACACCAGCCTCCTGCCAAGCCTCAAGACGGAAGACTCCAGCCTCCTGCCAAGCCTCAAGACGGAAGACTCCAGCCTCCTGCCAAGCCTCAAGCCCGAAGACTCCAGCCTCCTGCCACGCCTCAAGCCCAAAGACTCCAGCCTCCTGTCCAGCCTCAAGCCCGAAAACTCCAGCCTCCTGCCAAGCCTCAAGCCCGAAGAATCCAGACTCCTGCCAAGCTTCAAGCCTGAAGACTGCAGCCTCCTGCCAAGCCTCAAGCCCGAAGACTCCACTCTACTGCCAAGCCTCAAACCCGAAGACTCCAGCCTCCTGCCTAGCCTCAAGCCCGAAGACTCCAGCCTCCTGCCTAGCCTCAAGCCCGAAGACTCCAGCCTCCTGCCTAGCCTCAAGCCCGACGACTCCAGTCTCCTTCCTAGCCTCAAGCCTGAAGACTCCAGTTTCCAGCCAAGCCTCAAGAACGAAGACTCCAGCCTCCTGCCAAGCCTCAAGCCCGAAGACTCCAGCCTACTGCCTAGCCTCAAGCCTGAAGACTCCAGACTCCTGCCAAGCCTCAGGCCCGAACACTCCAGCCTCCTCCCTAGCCTCAAGCCTGAAGACTCCAGCCTCCTGCCTAGCTTCAAGGCCGAAGATTCCTGCCCCCTGCCAAGCCTCAAGCCTGAAGACTCCAGCTTCCTGCCAAGCCTCAAGCCAGAAGACCCCAGACTCCTGCCTAGCCTCAAGCTCGAAGACACAAGCCGCCTGCCAAGCCTCAAGACGGAAGACTCCAGCCTCCTGCCAAGCCTCAAGACGGAAGACTCCAGCCTCCTGCCAAGCCTCAAGCCCGAAGACTCCAGCCTCCTGCCACGCCTCAAGCCCAAAGACTCCAGCTTCCTGTCCAGCCTCAAGCCGGAAAACTCCAGCCTCCTGCCAAGCCTCAAGCCCGAAGAATCCAGACTCCTGCCATGCTTCAAGCCTGAAGACTGCAGATTCCTGCCAAGACTCAAGCACGAAAACTCCAGCTTCCTGCCTAGCCTCAAGCCCGAAGACTCCAGCCTCCTGCCTAGCCTCAAGCCCGAAGACTCCAGCCTCCTGCTTAGCCTCAAGCCTGACAACTCCAGCCTCCTGCCTAGCCTCAAGATCAAAGACTCCAGCATCCTGCCAGGCCTTAAGCCCGAAGACTCCAGCCTCCTGCCAAGCCTCATGCCCGAAGGCTACAGCCTCCTGCCAAGCCTCAAGCCCGAAGACTCCAGCCTCCTGCCTAGCCTCAAGCCGGAAGGCTCAGGCCTCCTGCTTAGTCTCAAGCCTGAAGACTTCAGCCTCCTGCATAGCCTCAAGCCTGAAGACTCCAGCCTCCTGCCTAGCCTCAAGCCCGAAGACTCCAGCCTCCTGCCTAGCCTCAAGCTCGAAGAGTCCAGCCTCCTGCCTAGCCTCAAGCACGAAGACTCCAGCCTCCTGCCTAGCCTCAAGCCCGAAGACGCCAGTCTCCTGCCTAGCCTCAAGCCCAAAGACTCCAGCATCCTGCCGAGCCTTAAGCCCAAAGACTCCAGCCTCCTGCCTAGCCTCAAACCCAAAGACTCCAGCCTACTGCCTAGCTTCAAGCCCGAAGACTCCAGCCTCCTGCGTAGCCTCAACCGCGAAGACGACAGCCTCCTGCCAAGCCTCAAGCCTGAAGAGTCCAGCCTCCTGCCTAGCCTCAAGCCCGAAGACTCCAGCCTCATGTCTAGCGTCAGGCCTGAAGACTCCAGACTCCTTCCTAGCCTCAAGCCTGAAGTTTCCAGCCTCCTGCCTAGCCACAAACCTGAAGACTGCAGCCTCCAGCCTCGCTTCAAGCCTGAAGACTCCAGCCTCCTGCCTAGCCTCAAGCCTCCAGCCTCCTGCCTAGCCCCAAAGCCCGAAGAGTCCAGCCTCCTCCCTAGCCTCAAGCACGAAGATTCCAGCCTCCTTTCTAGCCTCAAGCGCGAATACTCCAGCCTCCTGCCTAGCCTCAAGCCCGAAGACTCCAGCCTGCTGCCTAGCCTCAAGCCCGAAGTCTCCAACCTCCTGCCTAGCCTCAAGCCCGATGACTCAAGTCTCCTTCCTAGCCTCAAGCCCGAAGACTCCAGCCTCCTACAAAGCCTCAAGCCCGAAGACTCCAGCCTCCTGCCAAGCCGCAAGCCTGAAGACTACAGCTTCCAGCCAAGCCTCAAGCCCGAAGACTCCAGCCTCCTACAAAGCCTCAAGCCCGAAGACTCCAGCCTCCTGCCAAGCCGCAAGCCTGAAGACTACAGCTTCCAGCCAAGCCTCAAGCCTGAAGACTCCAGCCTCCTGCCAAGCCTCAAGCCCGAAGACTCCAGCCTCCTGCCTAGCCTCAAGCCTGAAGACTCCAGCTTCCTGCCAAGCCTCAAGCCAGAAGACCCCAGCCTCCTGCCTAGCCTCAAGCTCGAAGAGACCAACCTCCTGCCAAGCCTCAAGACGGAAGACTCCAGCCTCCTGCCAAGCCTCAAGACGGAAGACTCCAGCCTCCTGCCACGCCTCAAGCCCAAAGACTCCAGCCTCCTGTCCAGCCTCAAGCCCGAAAACTCCAGCCTCCTGCCAAGCCTCAAGCCCGAAGAATCCAGACTCCTGCCAAGCATCAAGCCTGAAGGCTGCAGCCTCCTGCCAAGCCTCAAGCCCGAAGACTCCACTCTACTGCCAAGCCTCCAGCCCGAAGACTCCAGCCTCCTGCCTAGCCTCAAGCCTGAAAACTCCTGCTTCCTGCCTCGCCTCAACCCTGAAGACTCCAGCCTCCTGCCTAGCCTCAAGACTCCAGCCTCCTGCCTAGCCTCAAGCCCGAAGCCTCCAGCCTCCTGCCTAGCCTCAAGCCCGAAGACTCCAGCCTCCGGCCTAGCCTCAAGCCCGACGACTACAGCCTCCTGCCTAGCCTCAAGCCCGAAGACACTCAGCATCCTGCCTAGCCTCAAGCCTGACGACTCCAGCCTCCTGCCTAGACTCAAGCTCAAAGACTCCAGCATCCTGCCAAGTCTTAAGCCCGAAGACTCCAGCCTCCTGCCAAGCCTCAAGCCCGAAGACTCCAGCCTAATGCCAAGCCTCAAGCCCGAAGACTCCAGCCTTCTGCCTAGCCTCATGCCGGAAGACTCAGGCCTCCTGCCTAGTCTCAAGCCTGAAGACTCGAGCCTCCTGCCTAGCCTCAAGCCTGAAGACTCCAGCCTCCTGCCTAGCCTCAAGCCCGAAGACTCCACCCTCCTGCCTAGCCTCAAGCTTGAAGAGTCCAGCCTCCTGCCTAGCCTCAAGCACGAAGACTCCGGCCTCCTGCCTAGCCTCAAGCCCGAAGACGCCAGCCTCCTGCCTAGCCTCAAGCCCAAAGATTCCAGCCTCCTGCCTGGGCTTAAGCCCGAAGACTCCAGCCTCCTGCCTAGCCTCAAGACCGAAGACTGCAGCCTCCTGCCTAGCCTCCATCCTGAAGACTCCAGACTACTGCCTAGCCTCAAGCCTGAAGACTCCTGAATCCTGCCAAGCCTGAGGCCCGAAGACTCCAGCCTCCTCCCTAGCCTCAAGCCTGAAGACTCCAGCCTCCTGCCTAGCCTTAAGCCCGAAGACTCCAGCCTCCTGCCAAGCCTCAAGCCTGAAGACTCCAGCATCCTGCCTAGCCTCAAGAATCCAGCCTCCTTCCTAGCCACAAGCCCGAAGACTCTAGACTGCTGCCTAGCCTAAAGCCTGAAGAGTCCAGCCTCCTGCCTAGCCTCAAGCCCGAAGACTCCAGCCTCGTGCCTACCCTCAAGCCCGAAGACTCCGGCATCCTGCCTAGTCTCAAGCCCGAAGTCTCCAGCCTCCTGCCTAGCCTCAAGCCCGAAGACTCCAACTCCTGCCTAGCCTCAAGCCCGAAGACTCCAGTCTCCTTCCTAGCCTCAAGCCCGATGACTCCAACCTCCTACCAAGCCTCAAGCCCGAAGACTCCAGCCTCCTGCCAAGCCTCAAGCCCGAAGTCTCCAGCCTCCTGCCTAGCCTCAAGTCTGAAGACTCCAGACTGCTGCCAAGCCTCAGGCCCGAACACTCCATCCTCCTCCCTAGCCTCAAGCCTGAAGACTCCAGCCTCCTGCCTAGCCTCAAGACCGAAGATTCCTGCCCCCTGTCAAGCCTCAAGCCTGAAGACTCCAGCTTCCTGCCAAGCCTCAAGCCAGAAGACCCCAGCCTCCTGCCTAGCCTCAAGCTCGAAGACACCAGCCTCCTGCCAAGCCTCAAGACGGAAGACTCCAGCCTCCTGCCAAGCCTCAAGACGGAAGACTCCAGCCTCCTGCCAAGCCTCAAGCCCGAAGACTCCAGTCTCCTGCCACGCCTCAAGCCCAAAGACTCCAGCCTCTTGTCCAGCCTCAAGCCCGAAAACTCCAGCCTCCTGCCAAGCCTCAAGCCCGAAGACTCCACTCTACTGCCAAGCCTCAAGCCCGAAGACTCCAGCCTCCTGCCTAGCCTCAAGCCCGAAGACTCCAGCCTCCTGCCTAGCCTCAAGCCCGACGACTCCAGTCTCCTTCCTAGCCTCAAGCCTGAAGACTCCAGCTTCCAGCCAAGCCTCAAGCCCGAAGACTCCAGCCTCCTGCCAAGCCTCAAGCACGAAGACTCCAGCCTCCTGCCTAGCCTCAAGCCTGAAGACTCCAGACTCCTGCCAAGCCTCAGGCCCGAACACTCCAGCCTCCTCCCTAGCCTCAAGCCTGAAGACTCCAGCCTCCTGCCTAGCTTCAAGGCCGAAGATTCCTGCCCCCTGCCAAGCCTCAAGCCTGAAGACTCCAGCTTCCTGCCAAGCCTCAAGCCAGAAGACCCCAGACTCCTGCCTAGCCTCAAGCTCGAAGACACAAGCCGCCTGCCAAGCCTCAAGACGGAAGACTCCAGCCTCCTGCCAAGCCTCAAGACGGAAGACTCCAGCCTCCTGCCAAGCCTCAAGCCCGAAGACTCCAGCCTCCTGCCACGCCTCAAGCCCAAAGACTCCAGCCTCCTGTCCAGCCTCAAGCCTGAAAACTCCAGCCTCCTGCCAAGCCTCAAGCCCGAAGAATCCAGACTCCTGCCATGCTTCAAGCCTGAAGACTGCAGACTCCTGCCAAGACTCAAGCACGAAAACTCCAGCCTCCTGCCTAGCCTCAAGCCCGAAGACTCCAGCCTCCTGCCTAGCCTCAAGCCCGAAGACTCCAGCCTCCTGCTTAGCCTCAAGCCTGACAACTCCAGCCTCCTGCCTAGCCTCAAGATCAAAGACTCCAGCATCCTGCCATGCCTTAAGCCCGAAGACTCCAGCCTCCTGCCAAGCCTCATGCCCGAAGACTACAGCCTCCTGCCAAGCCTCAAGCCCGAAGACTCCAGCCTCCTGCCTAGCCTCAAGCCGGAAGGCTCAGGCCTCCTGCTTAGTCTCAAGCCTGAAGACTTCAGCCTCCTGCCTAGCCTCAAGCCTGAAGACTCCAGCCTCCTGCCTAGCCTCAAGCCCGAAGACTCCAGCCTCCTGCCTAGCCTCAAGCTCGAAGAGTCCAGCCTCCTGCCTAGCCTCAAGCACGAAGACTCCAGCCTCCTGCCTAGCCTCAAGCCCGAAGACGCCAGTCTGCTGCCTAGCCTCAAGCCCAAAGACTCCAGCATCCTGCCGAGCCTTAAGCCCAAAGACTCCAGCCTCCTGCCTAGCCTCAAACCCAAAGACTCCAGCCTACTGCCTAGCTTCAAGCCCGAAGACTCCAGCCTCCTGCGTAGCCTCAACCGCGAAGACGACAGCCTCCTGCCAAGCCTCAAGCCTGAAGAGTCCAGCCTCCTGCCTAGCCTCAAACCCGAAGAATCCAGCCTCCTGCCTAGCCTCAAGCCCGAAGACTCCAGCCTCATGTCTAGCGTCAGGCCTGAAGACTCCAGACTCCTTCCTAGCCTCAAGCCTGAAGTTTCCAGCCTCCTGCCTAGCCACAAACCTGAAGACTGCAGCCTCCAGCCTCGCTTCAAGCCTGAAGACTCCAGTCTCCTGCCTAGCCTCAAGCCTCCAGCCTCCTGCCTAGCCCCAAAGCCCGAAGAGTCCAGCCTCCTCCCTAGCCTCAAGCACGAAGACTCCAGCCTCCTTTCTAGCCTCAAGCGCGAATACTCCAGCCTCCTGCCTAGCCTCAAGCCCGAAGACTCCAGCCTGCTGCCTAGCCTCAAGCCCGAAGTCTCCAACCTCCTGCCTAGCCTCAAGCCCGATGACTCAAGTCTCCTTCCTAGCCTCAAGCCCGAAGACTCCAGCCTCCTACAAAACCTCAAGCCCGAAGACTCCAGCCTCCTGCCAAGCCGCAAGCCTGAAGACTCCAGCTTCCAGCCAAGCCTCAAGCCCGAAGACTCCAGCCTCCTGCCAAGCCTCAAGCCCGAAGACTCCAGCCTCCTGCCTAGCCTCAAGCCTGAAGACTCCAGACTCCTGCCAAGCCTCAGGCCCGAACACTCCAGCCTCCTCCCTAGCTTCAAGCCTGAAGACTCCAGCCTCCTGCCTAGCCTCAAGACCGAAGATTCCTGCCCCCTGCCAAGCCTCAAGCCTGAAGACTCCAGCTTCCTGCCAAGCCTCAAGCCAGAAGACCCCAGCCTCCTGCCTAGCCTCAAGCTCGAAGACACCGGCCTCCTGCCAAGCCTCAAGACGGAAGACTCCAGCCTCCTGCCAAGCCTCAAGACGGAAGACTCCAGCCTCCTGCCACGCCTCAAGCCCAAAGACTCCAGCCTCCTGTCCAGCCTCAAGCCCGAAAACTCCAGCCTCCTGCCAAGCCTCAAGCCCGAAGAATCCAGACTCCTGCCAAGCTTCAAGCCTGAAGGCTGCAGCCTCCTGCCAAGCCTCAAGCCCGAAGACTCCACTCTACTGCCAAGCCTCAAGCCCGAAGACTCCAGCCTCCTGCCTAGCCTCAAGCCCGAAGACTCCAGCCTCCTGCCTAGCCTCAAGCCCGACGACTCCAGTCTCCTTCCTAGCCTCAAGCCCGAAGACTCCAGCCTCCTACCAAGCCTCAAGCCCGAAGAATCCAGCCTCCTGCCAAGCCACAAGCCTGAAGACTCCAGCTTCCAGCCAAGCCTCAAGCCCGAAGACTCCAGCCTCCTGCCAAGCCTCAAGCACGAAGACTCCAGCCTCCTGCCTAGCCTCAAGCCTGAAGACTCCGGACTCCTGCCAAGCCTCAGGCCCGAACACTCCAGCCTCCTCCCTAGCATCAAGCCTGAAGACTCCAGCCTCCTGCCTAGCCTCAAGGCCGAAGATTCCTGCCCCCTGCCAAGCCTCAAGCCTGAAGACTCCAGCTTCCTGCCAAGCCTCAAGCCAGAAGACCCCAGCCTCCTGCCTAGCCTCAAGCTCGAAGACACCAGCCTCCTGCCAAGCCTCAAGGCGGAAGACTCCAGCCTTCTGCCAAGCCTCAAGATGGAAGACTCCAGCCTCCTGCCAAGCCTCAAGCCCGAAGAATCCAGCCTCCAGCCAAGCCTCAAGACAGAAGACTCCATACTCCTGCCAAGCCTCAAGCCCGAAGACTCCAGCCTCCTGCCACGCCTCAAGCCCAAAGACTCCAGCCTCCTGTCCAGCCTCAAGCCCGAAATCTCCAGCCTCCTGCCAAGCCTCAAGCCTGAAGAATCCAGACTCCTGCCAAGCTTCAAGCCTGAAGACTGCAGACTCCTGCCATGACTCAAGCCCGAAGACTCCACTCTCCTGCCAAGCCTCAAGCCCGAAAACTCCAGCCTCCTGCTTAGCCTCAAGCCCGAAGACTCCAGCCTCCTGCCTAGCCTCAAGCCCGAAGACTCCAGCCTCCTGCCTAGCCTCAAGATCAAAGACTCCAGCATCCTGCCAGGCCTTAAGCCCGAAGACTCCAGCCTCCTGCCAAGCCTCATGCCCGAAGACTACAGCCTCCTGCCAAGCCTCAAGCCCGAAGACTCCAGCCTCCTGCCTAGCCTCAAGCTCAAAGATACCAGCCTCCTGCCAAGCCTCAAGCCGGAAGGCTCAGGCCTCCTGCCTAGTCTCAAGCCTGAAGACTTCAGCCTCCTGCCTAGCCTCAAGCCTGAAGACTCCAGCCTCCTGCCTAGCCTCAAGCCCGAATACTCCAGCCTCCTGCCTAGCCTCAAGCTCGAAGAGTCCAGCCTCCTGCCTAGCCTCAAGCCCGAAGACGCCAGCCTCCTGCCTAGCCTCAAGCCCAAAGACTCCAGCATCGTGCCGAGCCTTAAGCCCAAAGACTCCAGCCTCCTGCCTAGCCTCAAACCCAAAGACTCCAGCCTACTGCCTAGCTTCAAGCCCGAAGACTCCAGCCTCCTGCGTAGCCTCAACCGCGAAGACGACAGCCTCCTGCCAAGCCTCAAGCCTGAACAGTCCAGCCTCCTGCCTAGCCTCAAACCCGAAGAATCCAGCCTCCTGCCTAGCCTCAAGCCCGAAGACTCCAGCCTCATGTCTAGCGTCAGGCCTGAAGACTCCAGACTCCTTCCTAGCCTCAAGCCAAAAGACTCCAGCCTCATGTCTAGCGTCAGGCCTGAAGACTCCAGCCTCCTGCCAAGCCGCAAGCCTGAAGACTCCAGCCTCCTGCCAAGCCTCAAGACGGAAGACTCCAGCCTCCTGCCAAGCCTCAAGACGGAAGACTCCAGCCTCCTGCCACGCCTCAAGCCCAAAGACTCCAGCCTCCTGTCCAGCCTCAAGCCTGAAAACTCCAGCCTCCTACCAAGCCTCAAGCCCGAAGAATCCAGACTCCTGCCAAGCTTCAAGCCTGAAGACTGCAGCCTCCTGCCAAGCCTCAAGCCCGAAGACTCCACTCTACTGCCAAGCCTCAAGCCCGAAGACTCCAGCCTCCTGCCTAGCCTCAAGCCCGAAGACTCCAGCCTCCTGCCTAGCCTCAAGCCCGACGACTTCTGTCTCCTTCCTAGCCTCAAGCCCGAAGACTCCAGCCTCCTACCAAGCCTCAAGCCCGAAGAATCCAGCCTCCTGCCAAGCCTCAAGCCTGAAGACTCCAGACTCCTGCCAAGCCTCAGGCCCGAACACTCCAGCCTCCTACCAAGCCTCAAGCCCGAAGACTCCAGCCTCCTGCCAAGCCACAAGCCTGAAGACTCCAGCTTCCAGCCAAGCCTCAAGCCCGAAGACTCCAGCCTCTTGCCAAGCCTCAAGCATGAAGATTCCAGCCTCCTGCCTAGCCTCAAGCATGAAGACTCCAGCTTCCAGCCAAGCCTCAAGCCCGAAGACTCCAGCCTCCTGCCAAGCCTCAAGCACGAAGACTCCAGCCTCCTGCCTAGCCTCAAGCCTGAAGAATCCAGACTCCTGATAAGCCTCAGGCCCGAACACTCCAGCCTCCTCCCTAGCCTCAAGCCTGAAGACTCCAGCCTCCTGCCTAGCCTGAAGGCCGAAGATTCCTGCCCCCTGCCAGGCCTCAAGCCTGAAGACTCCAGCTTCCTGCCAAGCCTCAAGCCAGAAGACCCTAGCCTCCTGCCTAGCCTCAAGCTCGAAGACACCAGCCTCCTGCCAAGCCTCAAGACGGAAGACTCCAGCCTTCTGCCAAGCCTCAAGACGGAAGACTCCAGCCTCCTGCCAAGCCTCAAGCCCGAAGAATCCAGCCTCCTGCCACGCCTCAAGCCCAAAGACTCCAGCCTCCTGTCCAGCCTCAAGCCCGAAAACTCCAGCCTCCTGCCAAGCCTCAAGCCCGAAGAATCCAGACTCCTGCCAAGCTTCAAGCCTGAAGACTGCAGGCTCCTGCCAACCCTCAAGCCCGAAGACTCCACTCTCCTGCCAAGACTCAAGCCCGAAGACTCCACTCTCCTGCCAAGCCTCAAGCCCGAAAACTCCAGCCTCCTTCCTAGCCTCAAGCCCGAAGACTCCAGCCTCCTGCCTAGCCTCAAGCCCGAAGACTCCAGCCTCCTGCTTAGCCTCAAGCCTGACAACTCCAGCCTCCTGCCGAGCCTCAAGATCAAAGACTCCAGCACCCTGCCAAGCCTTAAGCCCGAAGACTCCAGCCTCCTGCCAAGCCTCATGCCCGAAGACTACAGCCTCCTGCCAAGCCTCAAGCCCGAAGACTCCAGCTTCCAGCCAAGCCTCAAGCCCGAAGACTCCAGCCTCCTGCCAAGCCTCAAGCACGAAGACTCCAGCCTCCTGCCTAGCCTCAAGCCTGAAGACTCCAGACTCCTGCCAAGCCTCAGGCCCGAACACTCCAGCCTCCTCCCTAGCCTCAAGCCTGAAGACTCCAGCCTCCTGCCTAGCCTCAAGGCCGAAGATTCCTGCCCCCTGCCAAGCCTCAAGCCTGAAGACTCCAGCTTCCTGCCAAGCCTCAAGCCAGAAGACCCCAGCCTCCTGCCTAGCCTCAAGCTCGAAGACACCAGCCTCCTGCCAAGCCTCAAGACGGAAGACTCCAGCCTTCTGGCAAGCCTCAAGACGGAAGACTCCAGCCTCCTGCCAAGCTTCAAGCCTGAAGACTGCAGGCTCCTGCCAAGCCTCAAGCCCGAAGACTCCACTCTCCTGCCAAGCCTCAAGCCCGAAGACTCCAGCCTCCTGCCGAGCCTCAAGCCCGAAGACTCCAGCCTCCTGCCTAGCCTCAAGCCCGAAGACTCCAGCCTCCTGCCTAGCCTCAAGCCCGAAGACTCCAGCCTCCTGCCTAGCCTCAAGCCCGAAGACTCCAGCCTCCTGCTTAGCCTCAAGCCTGACGACTCCAGCCTCCTGCCTAGCCTCAAGATCAAAGACTCCAGCCTCCTTCCTAGCCTCAAGCCTGAAGACTCCACCCTCCTGCCTAGCCTCAAGCCTGAAGATTCCAGCCTCCTGCCTAGCCTCAAGCCTGAAGACTCCAGCCTCCTGCCTAGCCTCAAACCTGAAGACTCCAGCCTCTATCCTAGGCTCAAGCCTGTAAACTCCAGACTCCTTCCTAGCCTCAAGCCTGAAGACTCCAGCCTTCTGCCTCGCCTCAACCCTGAAGCCTCCAGCCTCCTGCCTAGCCTCAAGACCGAAGACTCCAGCCTCCGGCCTAGCCTCCAGCCCAACGACTACAGCCTCCTTTCTAGCCTCAAGCCCGAAGACTCCAGCATCCTGCCAAGCCTCAAGCCCGAAGACTCCAGCCTCCTGCCTAGCCTCAAGCCTGAAGACTCCAGACTCCTGCCAAGCCTCAGGCCCGAACACTCCAGCTTCCTCCCTAGCCTCAAGCCTGAAGACTCCAGCCTCCTGCCTAGCTCCAAGGCCGAAGATTCCTACCCCCTGCCAAGCCTCAAGCCTGAAGACTGTAGCTTCCTGCCAAGCCTCAAGCCAGAAGACCCCAGCCTCCTGCCTAGCCTCAAGCTCGAAGACACAAGCCGCCTGCCAAGCCTCAAGACGGAAGACTCCAGCCTCCTGCCAAGCCTCAAGCCCGAAGACTCCAGCCTCCTGCCACGCCTCAAGCCCAAAGACTCCAGCCTCCTGTCCAGCCTCAAGCCCGAAAACTCCAGCCTACTGCCAAGCCTCAAGCCCGAAGAATCCAGACTCCTGCCAAGCTTCAAGCCTGAAGACTGCAGACTCCTGCCAAGACCAAAGCCCGAAGACTCCACTCTCCTGCCAAGCCTCAAGCCCGAAAACTCCAGCCTCCTGCCTAGCCTCAAGCCCGAAGACTCCAGCCTCCTGCCTAGCCTCAAGTCCGAAGACTCCAGCCTCCTGCTTAGCCTCAAGCCTGACAACTCCAGCCTCCTGCCTAGCCTCAAGATCAAAGACTCCAGCATCCTGCCAAGCCTTAAGCCCGAAGACTCCAGCCTCCTGCCAAGCCTCAAGCCCGAAGACGCCAGCCTCCTGCCTAGCCTCAAGCCCAAAGACTCCAGCATCCTGCCGAGCCTTAAGCCCAAAGACTCCAGCCTCCTGCCAAGCCTCAAACCCAAAGACTCCAGCCTACTGCCTAGCTTCAAGCCCGAAGACTCCAGCCTCCTGCGTAGCCTCAACTGCGAAGACGACAGCCTCCTGCCAAGCCTCAAGCCTGAAGAGTCCAGCCTCCTGCGTAGCCTCAAACCCGAAGAATCCAGCCTCCTGCCTAGCCTCAAGCCCGAAGACTCCAGCCTCATGACTAGCGTCAAGCCTGAAGACTCCAGACTCCTTCCTAGCCTCAAGCCTGAAGTTTCCAGCCTCCTGCCTAGCCACAAAACTGAAGACTGCAGCCTCCAGCCTCGCTTCAAGCCTGAAGACTCCAGCCTCCTGCCTAGCCTCAAGCCTCCAACCTCCTGCCTAGCCCCAAAGCCCGAAGAGTCCAGCCTCCTCCCTAGCCTCAAGCACGAAGACTCCAGCCTCCTGCCTAGCCTCAAGCCCGATGACTCCAGCCTCCTTTCTAGCCTCAACCGCGAATACTCCATCCTCCTGCCTAGCCTCAAGCACGAAGACTCCAGCCTGCTGCCTAGCCTCAAGCCCGAAGTCTCCAGCCTCCTGCCTAGCCTCAAGCCCGATGACTCCAGTCTCCTTCCTAGCCTCAAGCCCGAAGACTCCAGCCTCCTACCAAGCCTCAAGCCCGAAGACTCCAGCCTCCTGCCAAGCCGCAAGCCTGAAGACTCCAGCTTCCAGCCAAGCCTCAAGCCCGAAGACTCCAGCCTCCTGTCCAGCCTCAAGCCCGAAAACTCCAGCCTCCTGCCAAGCCTCAAGCCCGAAGAATCCAGACTCCTGCCAAGCTTCAAGCCTGAAGACTGCAGGCTCCTGCCAAGCCTCAAGCCCGAAGACTCCACTCTCCTGCCTCCTGCCTAGCCTCAAGCCCGAAGACTCCAGCCTCCTGCCTAGCCTCAAGCCCGAAGACTCCAGCCTCCTGCTTAGCCTCAAGCCTGACGACTCCAGCCTCCTGCCTAGCCTCAAGATCAAAGACTCCAGCCTCCTTCCTAGCCTCAAGCCTGAAGACTCCACCCTCCTGCCTAGCCTCAAGCCTGAAGATTCCAGCCTCCTGCCTAGCCTCAAGCCTGAAGACTCCAGCCTCCTGCCTAGCCTCAAACCTGAAGACTCCAGCCTCTATCCTAGGCTCAAGCCTGTAAACTCCAGACTCCTTCCTAGCCTCAAGCCTGAAGACTCCAGCCTCCTGCCTCGCCTCAACCCTGAAGCCTCCAGCCTCCTGCCTAGCCTCAAGACCGAAGACTCCAGCCTCCGGCCTAGCCTCCAGCCCGACGACTACAGCCTCCTTCCTAGCCTCAAGCCCGAAGACTCCAGCCTCCTGCCTAGCCTCAAGCCCGAAGACCCTCAGCCTCCTGCCTAGCCTCAAGCCTGACGACTCCAGCCTCCTGCCTAGCCTCAAGCTCAAAGACTCCAGCATCCTGCCAAGCCTTAAGCCCGAAGACTCCAGCCTCCTGCCAAGCCTCAAGCCCGAAGACTCCAGCCTCCTGCCAAGCCTCAAGCCCGAAGACTCCAGCCTCCTGCCTAGCCTCAAGCCGGAAGACTCGAAGACTCCAGCCTCCTGCCAAGCCTCAAGCCCGAAGACTCCAGCCTCCTGCCTAGCCTCAAGCCGGAAGACTCAGGCCTCCCGCCTAGTCTCAAGCCTGAAGACTCGAGTCTCCTGCCTATCCTCAAGCCTGAAGACTCCAGCCTCCTGCCTAGCCTCAAGCCCGAAGACTCCAGCCTCCTGCCTAGCCTCAAGCTTGAAGAGTCCAGCCTCCTGCCTAGCCTCAAGCCCAAAGACTCCAGCCTCCTGCCTGGGCTTAAGCCCGAAGACTCCAGCCTCCCGCCTAGCCTCAAGACCGAAGACTGCAGCCTCCTGCCTATCCTCCATCCTGAAGACTCCAGACTCCTGCCTAGCCTCAAGCCTGAATACTCCAGACTCCTGCCAAGCCTCAGGCCCGAACACTCCAGCCTCCTCCCTAGCCTCAAGCCTGAAGACTCCAGCCTCCTGCCTGGCCTTAAGCCCGAAGACTCCAGCCTCCTGCCAAGCCTCAAGCCTGAAGACTCCAGCATCCTGCCTAGCCTCAAGAATCCAGCTTCCTTCCTAGCCACAAGCCCGAAGACTCCAGACTCCTGCCTAGCCTAAAGCCTGAAGAGTCCAGCCTCCTGCCTAGCCTCAAGCCCGAAGACTCCAGCCTCGTGCCTAGCCTCAAGCCCGAAGAATCCGGCATCCTGCCTAGTCTCAAGCCCGAAGCCTCCAGCCTCCTGCCTAGCCTCAAGCCCGAAGACTCCAACTCCTGCCTAGCCTCAAGCCCGACGACTCCAGTCTCCTTCCTAGCCTCAAGCCGAAGACTCCAGCGTCCTACCAAGCGTCAAGCCCGAAGACTCCAGCCTCCTGCAAAGCCGCAAACCTGAAGACTCCAGCTTCCAGCCAAGACTCAAGCCCGAAGACTCTAGCCTCCTGCCAAGCCTCAAGCCCGAAGACTACAGCCTCCTGCCTAGCCTCAAGCCTGAAGACTCCAGACTCCTGCCAAGCCTCAGGCCCGAACACTCGAGCCTCCTACCAAGCCTCAAGCCCGAAGACTCCAGCCTCCTGCCAAGCCACAAGCCTGAAGACTCCAGCTTCCAGCCAAGCCTCAAGCACGAAGACTCCAGCCTCCTGCCTAGCCTCAAGCCCGATGACTCCAGCCTCCTGCCTAGCCTCATGCCCGACGACTCCAGTCTCCTTCCTAGCCTCAAGCCCGAAGACTCCAGCCTCCTACCAAGCCTCAAGCCCGAAGACTCCAGCCTCCTGCCAAGCCACAAGCCTGAAGACTCCAGCTTCCAGCCAAGCCTCAAGCCCGAAGACTCCAGCCTCCTGCCAAGCCTCAAGCCCGAAGACTCCAGCCTCCTGCCTAGCCTCAAGCCTGAAGACTCCAGCCTCCTGCCTAGCCTCAAGACCGAAGATTCCTGCCCCCTGCCAAGCCTCAAGCCTGAAGACTCCAGCTTCCTGCCAAGCCTCAAGCCAGAAGACCCCAGCCCCCTGCCTAGCCTCAAGCTCGAAGACACCAACCTCCTGCCAAGCCTCAAGGCGGAAGAATCCAGCCTCCTGCCAAGCCTCAAGACGGAAGACTCCAGCCTCCTGCCAAGCCTCAAGCCCGAAGACTCTGGCCTCCTGCCACGCCTCAAGCCCAAAGACTCCAGCCTCCTGTCCAGCCTCAAGCCCGAAAACTCCAGCCTCCTGCCAAGCCTCAAGCCCGAAGAATCCAGACTCCTGCCAAGCTTCAAGCCTGAAGACTGCAGCCTCCTGCCAAGCCTCAAGCCCGAAGACTCCACTCTACTGCCAAGCCTCAAGCACGAAGGCTCCAGCCTCCTGCCTAGCCTCAAGCCCGAAGACTCCAGCCTCCTGCCTAGCCTCAAGCCCGACGACTCCAGTCTCCTTCCTAGCCTCAAGCCCGCAGACTCCAGCCTCCTACCAAGCCTCAAGCCCGAAGACTCCAGCCTCCTGCCAAGCCACAAGCCTGAAGACTCCAGCTTCCAGCCAAGCCTCAAGCCCGAAGACTCCAGCCTCCTGCCAAGCCTCAAGCCCGAAGACTCCAGCCTCCTGCCTAGCCTGAAGCCTGAAGACTCCAGACTCCTGCCAAGCCTCAGGCCCGAACACTCCAGCATCCAACCAAGCCTCAAGCCCGAAGACTCCAGCTTCCAGCCAAGCCTCAAGCCCGAAGACTCCAGCCTCCTGCCAAGCCAAAAGCCCGAAGACTCCAGCCTCCTGCCTAGCCTCAAGCCTGAAGACTCCAGACTCCTGCCAAGCCTCAGGCCTGAACACTCCAGCCTCCTACCAAGCCACAAGCCTGAAGACTCCAGCTTCCAGCCAAGCCTCAAGCCCGAAGACTCCAGCCTCCTGCCAAGCCAAAAGCCCGAAGACTCCAGCCTCCTGCCTAGCCTCAAGCCTGAAGACTCCAGACTCCTGCCAAGCCTCAGGCCCGAACACTCCAGCCTCCTCCCTAGCCTCAAGCCTGAAGACTCCAGCCTCCTGCCTAGCCTCAAGGCCGAAGATTCCTGCCCCCTGTCAAGCCTCAAGCCTGAAGACTCCAGCCTCCTGCCTAGCCTCAAGCTCGAAGACACCAACCTCCTGCCAAGCCTCAAGGCGGAAGAATCCAGCCTCCTGCCAAGCCTCAAGACAGAAGACTCCAGCCTCCTGCCAAGCCTCAAGCCCAAAGACTCCAGCCTCCTGCCACGCCTCAAGCCCAAAGACTCCAGCCTCCTGTCCAGCCTCAAGCCCGAAAACTCCAGCCTCCTGCCAAGCCTCAAGCCCGAAGAATCCAGACTCCTGCCAAGCTTCAAGCCTGAAGACTGCAGCCTCCTGCCAAGCCTCAAGCCCGAATACTCCACTCTACTGCCAAGCCTCAAGCCCGAAGGCTCCAGCCTCCTGCCTAGCCTCAAGCCCGAAGACTCCAGCCTCCTGCCTAGCCTCAACCCCGACGACTCCAGTCTCCTTCCTAGCCTCAAGCCCGCAGACTCCAGCCTCCTACCAAGCCTCAAGCCCGAAGACTCCAGCCTCCTGCCAAGCCACAAGCCTGAAGACTCCAGCTTCCAGCCAAGCCTCAAGCCCGAAGACTCCAGCCTCCTGCCAAGCCTCAAGCCCGAAGACTCCAGCCTCCTGCCTAGCCTGAAGCCTGAAGACTCCAGACTCCTGCCAAGCCTCAGGCCCGAACACTCCAGCATCCAACCAAGCCACAAGCCCGAAGACTCCAGCTTCCAGCCAAGCCTCAAGCCCGAAGACTCCAGCCTCCTGCCAAGCCAAAAGCCCGAAGACTCCAGCCTCCTGCCTAGCCTCAAGCCTGAAGACTCCAGACTCCTGCCAAGCCTCAGGCCTGAACACTCCAGCCTCCTACCAAGCCACAAGCCTGAAGACTCCAGCTTCCAGCCAAGCCTCAAGCCCGAAGACTCCAGCCTCCTGCCAAGCCAAAAGCCCGAAGACTCCAGCCTCCTGCCTAGCCTCAAGCCTGAAGACTCCAGACTCCTGCCAAGCCTCAGGCCCGAACACTCCAGCCTCCTCCCTAGCCTCAAGCCTGAAGACTCCAGCCTCCTGCCTAGCCTCAAGGCCGAAGATTCCTGCCCCCTGTCAAGCCTCAAGCCTGAAGACTCCAGCTTCCTGCCAAGCCTCAAGCCAGAAGACCCCAGCCTCCTGCCTAGCCTCAAGCTCGAAGACACCAGCCTCCTGCCAAGCCTCAAGACGGAAGACTCCAGCCTCCTGCCAAACCTCAAGACGGAAGACTCCAGCCTCCTGCCACGCCTCAAGCCCAAAGACTCCAGCCTCCTGTAAAGCCTCAAGCCCGAAAACTCCAGCCTCCTGCCAAGCCTCAAGCCCGAAGAATCCAGACTCCTGCCAAGCTTCAAGCCTGAAGACTGCAGACTCCTGCCAAGCCTCAAGCCCGAAGACTCCACTCTCCTGCCAAGCCTCAAGCCTGAAGACTCCAGCTTCCTGCCAAGCCTCAAGCCAGAAGACCCCAGCCTCCTGCCTAGCCTCAAGCTCGAAGACACCAACCTCCTGCCAAGCCTCAAGGCGGAAGAATCCAGCCTCCTGCCAAGCCTCAAGATGGAAGACTCCAGCCTCCTGCCAAGCCTCAAGCCCGAAGACTCCAGCCTCCTGCCACGCCTCAAGCCCAAAGACTCCAGCCTCCTGTCCAGCCTCAAGCCCGAAAACTCCAGCCTCCTGCCAAGCCTCAAGCCCGAAGAATCCAGACTCCTGCCAAGCTTCAAGCCTGAAGACTGCAGCCTCCTGCCAAGCCTCAAGCCCGAAGACTCCACTCTACTGCCAAGCCTCAAGCCCGAAGGCTCCAGCCTCCTGCCTAGCCTCAAGCCCGAAGACTCCAGCCTCCTGCCTAGCCTCAAGCCCGACGACTCCAGTCTCCTTCCTAGCCTCAAGCCCGCAGACTCCAGCCTCCTACCAAGCCTCAAGCCCGAAGACTCCAGCCTCCTGCCAAGCCACAAGCCTGAAGACTCCAGCTTCCAGCCAAGCCTCAAGCCCGAAGACTCCAGCCTCCTGCCAAGCCTCAAGCCCGAAGACTCCAGCCTCCTGCCTAGCCTGAAGCCTGAAGACTCCAGACTCCTGCCAAGCCTCAGGCCCGAACACTCCAGCATCCTACCAAGCCTCAAGCCCGAAGACTCCAGCTTCCAGCCAAGCCTCAAGCCCGGAGACTCCAGCCTCCTGCCAAGCCAAAAGCCCGAAGACTCCAGCCTCCTGCCTAGCCTCAAGCCTGAAGACTCCAGACTCCTGCCAAGCCTCAGGCCTGAACACTCCAGTCTCCTACCAAGCCACAAGCCTGAAGACTCCAGCTTCCAGCCAAGCCTCAAGCCCGAAGACTCAAGCCTCCTGCCAAGCCAAAAGCCCGAAGACTCCAGCCTCCTGCCTAGCCTCAAGCCTGAAGACTCCAGACTCCTGCCAAGCCTCAGGCCCGAACACTCCAGCCTCCTCCCTAGCCTCAAGCCTGAAGACTCCAGCCTCCTGCCTAGCCTCAAGGCCGAAGATTCCTGCCCCCTGTCAAGCCTCAAGCCTGAAGACTCCAGCTTCCTGCCAAGCCTCAAGCCAGAAGACCCCAGCCTCCTGCCTAGCCTCAAGCTCGAAGACACCAGCCTCCTGCCAAGCCTCAAGACGGAACACTCCAGCCTCCTGCCAAACCTCAAGACGGAAGACTCCAGCCTCCTGCCACGCCTCAAGCCCAAAGACTCCAGCCTCCTGTAAAGCCTCAAGCCCGAAAACTCCAGCCTCCTGCCAAGCCTCAAGCCCGAAGAATCCAGACTCCTGCCAAGCTTCAAGCCTGAAGACTGCAGACTCCTGCCAAGCCTCAAGCCCGAAGACTCCACTCTCCTGCCAAGCCTCAAGCCCGAAGACTCCAGCCTCCTGCCTAGCCTCAAGCCCGAAGACTCCAGCCTCCTGCTTAGCCTCAAGCCTGACGACTCCAGCCTCCTGCCTAGCCTCAAGATCAAAGACTCCAGCATCCTGCCAGGCCTTAAGCCCGAAGTCTCCAGCCTCCTGCCAAGCCTCATGCCCGAAGAGTACAGCCTCCTGCCATGCCTCAAGCCCGAAGACTCCAGCCTCCTGCCTAGCCTCAAGCCGGAAGGCTCAGACCTCCTGCCTAGTCTCAAGCCTGAAGACTCCAGCCTCCTGCCTAGCCTCAAGCCTGAAGACTCCAGCCTCCTGCCTAGCCTCAAGCCCGAAGACTCCAGCCTCCTGCCTAGCCTCAAGCTCGAAGAGTCCAGCCTCCTGCCTAGCCTCAAGCACGAAGACTCCAGCCTCCTGCCTAGCCTCAAGCCCGAAGACGCCAGCCTCCTGCCTAGCCTCAAGCCCAAAGACTCCAGCCTCCTGCCTGGGCGTAAGCCCGAAGACTCCAGCCTCCTGCCTAGCCTCAAGCCCGAAGACTACAGCCTCCTGCCTAGCCTCAAGCCCGAAGACTCCAGCCTCCTGCCTAGCCTCAAGCCTGACGACTCCAGCCTCCTGCCTAGCCTCAAGCTCATAGACTCCAGCATCCTGCCGAGCCTTAAGCCCAAAGACTCCAGCCTCCTGCCTAGCCTCAAACCCAAAGACTCCAGCCTACTACCTAGCTTCAAGCCCGAAGACTCCAGCCTCCTGCCTAGCCTCAACCGCGAAGAATCCAGCCTCCTGCCTAGCCTCACACCCGAAGACTCCAGCCTCATGTCTAGCGTCAAGCCTGAAGACTCCAGACTCCTTCCTAGCCTCAAGCCTGAAGTTTCCAGCCTCCTGCCTAGCCACAAACCTGAAGACTGCAGCCTCCAGCCTCGCTTCAAGCCTGAAGACTCCAGCCTCCTTTCTAGCCTCAAGCGCGAATACTCCAGCCTCCTGCCTAGCCTCAAGCCCGAAGACTCCAGCCTGCTGTCTAGCCTCAAGCCCGATGACTCCAGCCTCCTGCCTAGCCTCAAGCCCGATGACTCCAGCATCCTGCCTAGCCTCAAGCCTGAAGATTCCAGCCTCCTTCTTAGCCTCAAGCCTGAAGACTCCACCCTCCTGCCTAGCCTCAAGCCTGAAGATTCCAGCCTCCTGCCGAGCTTCAAGCCTGAAGACTCCAGCCTCTTGCCAAGCCTCAAGCATGAAGATTCCAGCCTCCTGCCTAGCCTCAAGCATGAAGACTCCAGCTTCCAGCCAAGCCTCAAGCCCGAAGACTCCAGCCTCCTGCCAAGCCTCAAGCACGAAGACTCCAGCCTCCTGCCTAGCCTCAAGCCTGAAGACTCCAGATTCCTGATAAGCCTCAGGCCCGAACACTCCAGCCTCCTCCCTAGCCTCAAGCCTGAAGACTCCAGCCTCCTGCCTAGCCTGAAGGCCGAAGATTCCTGCCCCCTGCCTGGCCTCAAGCCTGAAGACTCCAGCTTCCTGCCAAGCCTCAAGCCAGAAGACCCTAGCCTCCTGCCTAGCCTCAAGCTCGAAGACACCAGCCTCCTGCCAAGCCTCAAGACGGAAGACTCCAGCCTTCTGCCAAGCCTCAAGACGGAAGACTCCAGCCTCCTGCCAAGCCTCAAGCCCGAAGAATCCAGCCTCCTGCCACGCCTCAAGCCCAAAGACTCCAGCCTCCTGTCCAGCCTCAAGCCCGAAAACTCCAGCCTCCTGCCAAGCCTCAAGCCCGAAGAATCCAGACTCCTGCCAAGCTTCAAGCCTGAAGACTGCAGGCTCCTGCCAACCCTCAAGCCCGAAGACTCCACTCTCCTGCCAAGACTCAAGCCCGAAGACTCCACTCTCCTGCCAAGCCTCAAGCCCGAAAACTCCAGCCTCCTTCCTAGCCTCAAGCCCGAAGACTCCAGCCTCCTGCCTAGCCTCAAGCCCGAAGACTCCAGCCTCCTGCTTAGCCTCAAGCCTGACAACTCCAGCCTCCTGCCGAGCCTCAAGATCAAAGACTCCAGCACCCTGCCAAGCCTTAAGCCCGAAGACTCCAGCCTCCTGCCAAGCCCCATGCCCGAAGACTACAGCCTCCTGCCAAGCCTCAAGCCCGAAGACTCAAGCCTCCTGCCTAGCCTCAAGCCTGAAGACTCCAGCTTCCAGCCAAGCCTCAAGCACGAAGACTCCAGCCTCCTGCCTAGCCTCAAGCCTGAAGACTCCAGACTCCTGCCAAGCCTCAGGCCCGAACACTCCAGCCTCCTCCCTAGCCTCAAGCCTGAAGACTCCAGCCTCCTGCCTAGCCTCAAGGCCGAAGATTCCTGCCCCCTGCCAAGCCTCAAGCCTGAAGACTCCAGCTTCCTGCCAAGCCTCAAGCCAGAAGACCCCAGCCTCCTGCCTAGCCTCAAGCTCGAAGACACCAGCCTCCTGCCAAGCCTCAAGACGGAAGACTCCAGCCTTCTGGCAAGCCTCAAGACGGAAGACTCCAGCCTCCTGCCAAGCTTCAAGCCTGAAGACTGCAGGCTCCTGCCAAGCCTCAAGCCCGAAGACTCCACTCTCCTGCCAAGCCTCAAGCCCGAAGACTCCAGCCTCCTGCCGAGCCTCAAGCCCGAAGACTCCAGCCTCCTGCCTAGCCTCAAGCCCGAAGACTCCAGCCTCCTGCCTAGCCTCAAGCCCGAAGACTCCAGCCTCCTGCCTAGCCTCAAGCCCGAAGACTCCAGCCTCCTGCTTAGCCTCAAGCCTGACGACTCCAGCCTCCTGCCTAGCCTCAAGATCAAAGACTCCAGCCTCCTTCCTAGCCTCAAGCCTGAAGACTCCACCCTCCTGCCTAGCCTCAAGCCTGAAGATTCCAGCCTCCTGCCTAGCCTCAAGCCTGAAGACTCCAGCCTCCTGCCTAGCCTCAAACCTGAAGACTCCAGCCTCTATCCTAGGCTCAAGCCTGTAAACTCCAGACTCCTTCCTAGCCTCAAGCCTGAAGACTCCAGCCTTCTGCCTCGCCTCAACCCTGAAGCCTCCAGCCTCCTGCCTAGCCTCAAGACCGAAGACTCCAGCCTCCGGCCTAGCCTCCAGCCCAACGACTACAGCCTCCTTTCTAGCCTCAAGCCCGAAGACTCCAGCATCCTGCCAAGCCTCAAGCCCGAAGACTCCAGCCTCCTGCCTAGCCTCAAGCCTGAAGACTCCAGACTCCTGCCAAGCCTCAGGCCCGAACACTCCAGCTTCCTCCCTAGCCTCAAGCCTGAAGACTCCAGCCTCCTGCCTAGCTCCAAGGCCGAAGATTCCTACCCCCTGCCAAGCCTCAAGCCTGAAGACTGTAGCTTCCTGCCAAGCCTCAAGCCAGAAGACCCCAGCCTCCTGCCTAGCCTCATGCCCGACGACTCCAGTCTCCTTCCTAGCCTCAAGCCCGAAGACTCCAGCCTCCTACCAAGCCTCAAGCCCGAAGACTCCAGCCTCCTGCCAAGCCACAAGCCTGAAGACTCCAGCTTCCAGCCAAGCCTCAAGCCCGAAGACTCCAGCCTCCTGCCAAGCCTCAAGCCCGAAGACTCCAGCCTCCTGCCTAGCCTCAAGCCTGAAGACTCCAGCCTCCTGCCTAGCCTCAAGACCGAAGATTCCTGCCCCCTGCCAAGCCTCAAGCCTGAAGACTCCAGCTTCCTGCCAAGCCTCAAGCCAGAAGACCCCAGCCCCCTGCCTAGCCTCAAGCTCGAAGACACCAACCTCCTGCCAAGCCTCAAGGCGGAAGAATCCAGCCTCCTGCCAAGCCTCAAGACGGAAGACTCCAGCCTCCTGCCAAGCCTCAAGCCCGAAGACTCCGGCCTCCTGCCACGCCTCAAGCCCAAAGACTCCAGCCTCCTGTCCAGCCTCAAGCCCGAAAACTCCAGCCTCCTGCCAAGCCTCAAGCCCGAAGAATCCAGACTCCTGCCAAGCTTCAAGCCTGAAGACTGCAGCCTCCTGCCAAGCCTCAAGCCCGAAGACTCCACTCTACTGCCAAGCCTCAAGCACGAAGGCTCCAGCCTCCTGCCTAGCCTCAAGCCCGAAGACTCCAGCCTCCTGCCTAGCCTCAAGCCCGACGACTCCAGTCTCCTTCCTAGCCTCAAGCCCGCAGACTCCAGCCTCCTACCAAGCCTCAAGCCCGAAGACTCCAGCCTCCTGCCAAGCCACAAGCCTGAAGACTCCAGCTTCCAGCCAAGCCTCAAGCCCGAAGACTCCAGCCTCCTGCCAAGCCTCAAGCCCGAAGACTCCAGCCTCCTGCCTAGCCTGAAGCCTGAAGACTCCAGACTCCTGCCAAGCCTCAGGCCCGAACACTCCAGCATCCAACCAAGCCTCAAGCCCGAAGACTCCAGCTTCCAGCCAAGCCTCAAGCCCGAAGACTCCAGCCTCCTGCCAAGCCAAAAGCCCGAAGACTCCAGCCTCCTGCCTAGCCTCAAGCCTGAAGACTCCAGACTCCTGCCAAGCCTCAGGCCTGAACACTCCAGCCTCCTACCAAGCCACAAGCCTGAAGACTCCAGCTTCCAGCCAAGCCTCAAGCCCGAAGACTCCAGCCTCCTGCCAAGCCAAAAGCCCGAAGACTCCAGCCTCCTGCCTAGCCTCAAGCCTGAAGACTCCAGACTCCTGCCAAGCCTCAGGCCCGAACACTCCAGCCTCCTCCCTAGCCTCAAGCCTGAAGACTCCAGCCTCCTGCCTAGCCTCAAGGCCGAAGATTCCTGCCCCCTGTCAAGCCTCAAGCCTGAAGACTCCAGCCTCCTGCCTAGCCTCAAGCTCGAAGACACCAACCTCCTGCCAAGCCTCAAGGCGGAAGAATCCAGCCTCCTGCCAAGCCTCAAGACAGAAGACTCCAGCCTCCTGCCAAGCCTCAAGCCCAAAGACTCCAGCCTCCTGCCACGCCTCAAGCCCAAAGACTCCAGCCTCCTGTCCAGCCTCAAGCCCGAAAACTCCAGCCTCCTGCCAAGCCTCAAGCCCGAAGAATCCAGACTCCTGCCAAGCTTCAAGCCTGAAGACTGCAGCCTCCTGCCAAGCCTCAAGCCCGAATACTCCACTCTACTGCCAAGCCTCAAGCCCGAAGGCTCCAGCCTCCTGCCTAGCCTCAAGCCCGAAGACTCCAGCCTCCTGCCTAGCCTCAACCCCGACGACTCCAGTCTCCTTCCTAGCCTCAAGCCCGCAGACTCCAGCCTCCTACCAAGCCTCAAGCCCGAAGACTCCAGCCTCCTGCCAAGCCACAAGCCTGAAGACTCCAGCTTCCAGCCAAGCCTCAAGCCCGAAGACTCCAGCCTCCTGCCAAGCCTCAAGCCCGAAGACTCCAGCCTCCTGCCTAGCCTGAAGCCTGAAGACTCCAGACTCCTGCCAAGCCTCAGGCCCGAACACTCCAGCATCCAACCAAGCCACAAGCCCGAAGACTCCAGCTTCCAGCCAAGCCTCAAGCCCGAAGACTCCAGCCTCCTGCCAAGCCAAAAGCCCGAAGACTCCAGCCTCCTGCCTAGCCTCAAGCCTGAAGACTCCAGACTCCTGCCAAGCCTCAGGCCTGAACACTCCAGCCTCCTACCAAGCCACAAGCCTGAAGACTCCAGCTTCCAGCCAAGCCTCAAGCCCGAAGACTCCAGCCTCCTGCCAAGCCAAAAGCCCGAAGACTCCAGCCTCCTGCCTAGCCTCAAGCCTGAAGACTCCAGACTCCTGCCAAGCCTCAGGCCCGAACACTCCAGCCTCCTCCCTAGCCTCAAGCCTGAAGACTCCAGCCTCCTGCCTAGCCTCAAGGCCGAAGATTCCTGCCCCCTGTCAAGCCTCAAGCCTGAAGACTCCAGCTTCCTGCCAAGCCTCAAGCCAGAAGACCCCAGCCTCCTGCCTAGCCTCAAGCTCGAAGACACCAGCCTCCTGCCAAGCCTCAAGACGGAAGACTCCAGCCTCCTGCCAAACCTCAAGACGGAAGACTCCAGCCTCCTGCCACGCCTCAAGCCCAAAGACTCCAGCCTCCTGTAAAGCCTCAAGCCCGAAAACTCCAGCCTCCTGCCAAGCCTCAAGCCCGAAGAATCCAGACTCCTGCCAAGCTTCAAGCCTGAAGACTGCAGACTCCTGCCAAGCCTCAAGCCCGAAGACTCCACTCTCCTGCCAAGCCTCAAGCCTGAAGACTCCAGCTTCCTGCCAAGCCTCAAGCCAGAAGACCCCAGCCTCCTGCCTAGCCTCAAGCTCGAAGACACCAACCTCCTGCCAAGCCTCAAGGCGGAAGAATCCAGCCTCCTGCCAAGCCTCAAGATGGAAGACTCCAGCCTCCTGCCAAGCCTCAAGCCCGAAGACTCCAGCCTCCTGCCACGCCTCAAGCCCAAAGACTCCAGCCTCCTGTCCAGCCTCAAGCCCGAAAACTCCAGCCTCCTGCCAAGCCTCAAGCCCGAAGAATCCAGACTCCTGCCAAGCTTCAAGCCTGAAGACTGCAGCCTCCTGCCAAGCCTCAAGCCCGAAGACTCCACTCTACTGCCAAGCCTCAAGCCCGAAGGCTCCAGCCTCCTGCCTAGCCTCAAGCCCGAAGACTCCAGCCTCCTGCCTAGCCTCAAGCCCGACGACTCCAGTCTCC